>NW_011178379.1:0-371 GCF_000146605.3 Meleagris gallopavo
TTCTTCCATCAGTTAAAATTGGAAAATGTATACATATCAATTTCTATATATCCATAATTGCCTGGTGCCATTAAAGGGGAGAGATATCATAAACAAACTTCAGGCCCAAATCATGTTTGGTAAAGGACAATTCATACTGCATGCTTCAGAAAATAAAACTGTGGAGACTCAAGTTCTTACATTACAGAGATCATTCCCTACTGATCAGACAGTACCAGAGGACTTGGAAAATGCCGTAATACGAATCAAAAGCATCAGAGATACCTAGACGACTGAGATGAGCCAAACCAGCAACAATAACTATCTAGCTGATGCCAGAAGCAGCACCGGTAAGATGAAATGTTCTTCCGAACTATAGACCCTAGAGCCTT
>NW_011178381.1:0-468 GCF_000146605.3 Meleagris gallopavo
GGAAATATGACATTTTCTCCCAGAAATACCCGTTTTCTCCCCAAAAATACGACATTTTCTCACTGACATAGGTGTTTTCTCCAAAGAAATAAAACATTTCCTCCCAGAAATACCAGTTTTCTCCCAGAAATAGGGCATTTTCTCAATGAACTTGCTGTGTCTTCTCAGAAATACCTGTTTTCTCCCAGAAATAGGACATTTTTTCAATGAACTTGCTGTTTTTCTCTCAGAAATACCTGTTTTCTCCCAGAAATAGGACATTTTTCAACCAGAAACATGACATTTTCTTCCAGAAATACCAGTCGTCTGCCTAGAAATATGACATTTTTCCCCAGAAGTTGCAGTATTCTCCCCTGATATATGACGTTTTCCCCTAGAAATAACAGTTTTCTCCAATTATAGATGACGTTTTCTCCCAGAAATACAAGCTTTCTCCATGAAAGATGACATTTTGTGCCAGAAATACCA
>NW_011178382.1:0-355 GCF_000146605.3 Meleagris gallopavo
AGAGAAAGGAAAACTCTCCAGGTCCCATTCACATTGCTCCAACTCCCTCAGTAACAGAATGTGCATCTTCTCTCCAGGACCCTGCACAGATCAGCAGCACGGCAGCTCTCTTACTCTGGAGAGATCACTGCCACTTGCAGTGCTTTTGAAATTGAAAGGGGGGGGAGAAGTTGTCTAAGGGATCCCATTTATGATCTTCCTGGTTCTCTTTCTTATTTCCTCCCTTTTTGGTCCGGACCTTTTCTCACTAATAACAGACTGGCTTCTTGAATCCAGCAAGCAGCGTAGTCTGATTCCTCCTTTGAAAAGGGGGTTTTATTCTTTACATACGAATTCAGAATCTGACACACCCAAT
>NW_011178383.1:0-421 GCF_000146605.3 Meleagris gallopavo
ATTATGCACAGCCCTCATCTTTGCTTTGCTTTGGTGAGGTGGGGACTGCCATTGCTTCCTCAGTCCCACACACCCCTTCCCATCTCACACTGCCATGGGAGATCAGGTTCTGGACCACCTGAGGACCCAAACATCCAGGAGTCTTTGGGTCCTGACGAGATGAGTCCCAGAGTTCCGAGGGAATTCACCGCTGCAGTCACCGAGCCACTCTCCATGGTATTTCACAAGTCGAGGCAGTCAGGTCAAGTCCCTGGTGAGGAGAAAAAAGGTGACAGCACACCTCTTAGGAAGGATAGAAAGTGTGACGCGGGGAACTACCAGCATGTCAGTCTCACCTCTGTGCTGGTCACGGATCATGGAGCAGATCATCCTGGAAGTGACTCTCAAGCACACATTCCAGTGCGTCACCACCCTGGGCGTG
>NW_011178384.1:0-315 GCF_000146605.3 Meleagris gallopavo
GTATCCTGGGCTGCATCCAAAGATGCGCAGTCAGCGGGCGAAGGGAGGAGATCCCCATCCCTCTGCTCTGCGCTGGTCAGGCCTCACCTGCAGTGCTGCGTCCAGATGTGGAGTCCTCAGTGCAGGGAGACATGGAGCTGTGCGAGTGCATCCAGAGTACAGCCACAAACACGAACCCAAGGATGGAACCCCTCTCCTGTAAGCAAGGAGAGCTGGGCTGTGCAGCCTCCTGGAGAAGTGAAGGCCCCAAGGGAACCTGGTAACAGCCTTTCAATACCTAAAGGAAAGAACAAGGGAAAATGGAGGTGAAATCTA
>NW_011178385.1:0-435 GCF_000146605.3 Meleagris gallopavo
ACCCTCTGCGCTCTGCCAGTCAGCCAGTTCTCAACCCACCTCACTGTCCACTCGTCTATCCCACACTTCCTCAGCTTTGTTATAAGGATGTCGTGGGAGACAGTGTCAAATGCCTTTCTAAAATCAAGATAGACTACATCTACCGCTCTTCCCCCATCCACCCAGCATGTGACAGCATCATAGAAGGCCACCAAGTTGGTCGAGCACGACCTCCCCTTGGCGAACCCATGCTGACTACTCCTGATAACCTCCTTTTCTCCCAGTTGTCTGGAGATGGTATCCAGCACAAGCTGTTCCATCACCTTTCCAGGGCCGGAGGTGAGGCTGACAGGCCTATAATTACCCGGATCTTCCTTCTTGCCCTTTTTGAAGACCGGAGTGACACTGGCTATCCTCCAGTCTTCAGGGACCTCCCCTGTTACTCCAAGACCTCTC
>NW_011178386.1:0-347 GCF_000146605.3 Meleagris gallopavo
CGTAAGCAAGGCAAAGCTACAAGCCAATTTGGTTTACATTAACTGAATGCAAAGCCCAAAGTCAATTTGGTTAAATGCAAAGTAACTGCAAAGCTGAAGACAATTTCGAATAGATAAATTGAATACGCATGCTTAAATCAACGCAATTCTCCAAATGGCCACAAAGGGGCACGAATCTCAGACTGGCCGGGAAGGAGCACAAATCGCCTCCAACGGCGCTTAGGCCTTGCTTATGGGGTTGGTTAGCCCTGCGGTACAAACAACAAAGCAAAGCTAACCCAACCCCGTAAGCAAGGCAAAGCTAAAACCATTTGGTTCACATGAATTGATTGCGAAACTGAAACCAA
>NW_011178387.1:0-1021 GCF_000146605.3 Meleagris gallopavo
GTGTGGGAGAAGAGAAAGCTCTGGGAGATAGCTCATGACAGCCTTCCAAGACTCGAAGGGAGCGCATAAGGCAGGGAGGGGGGCAACGGCTGTTTAGGACGGTGGATAGCGATAGGACAAGGGGAAATGGTTTTGAAGTGAGACAGGGGAGGTTGAGGTTGGTTATTAGGAGGCAGCTTTTCACGCCCAGGGTGGTGACGCACTGGAATGTGTGCTTGAGAGTCACTTCCAGGATGATCTGCTCCATGATCCGTGACCAGCACAGAGGTGAGACTGACATGCTGGTAGTTCCCCGCGTCACACTTTCTATCCTTCCTAAGAGGTGCGCTGTCACCTTTTTTTCTCCTCACCAGGGACTTGACCTGACTGCTTCGCCTTGTGAAATACCATGGAGAGTGGCTCGGTGACTGCAGCGGTGAATTCCCTCGGAACTCTGGGACTCAATCTCGTCAGGACCCAAAGACTCGTGGATGTTTTGGGTCCTCAGGTGGTCCAGAACCTGATCTCCCATGGCAGTGTGGGATGGGAAGGGGTCTGTGGGACTGAGGAAGCAATGGCAGTCCCCACCTCACCAAACCGAAGCAAAGATGAGGGCTGTGCATAATGAGCAGTTCTCAGACAAGATTGGAAGCCCAAAAAATGGTGTTGGGTACCTGAGCCTTCTCTGGTGGTAAGCAACATGGTGCACAGAGTGCAGCCATGTGCTCCGAGCTAGGAGCACAGGTTTGTGCAAGAGGCACGGATGCAGGGCAGTGCCTTCATGACTGTATTGTGTCCAACAGGTGGCAGCAGAGCTGCGGTGCTCCCAAGTGCCGTATCAACTGCACGGAGAGATGTGTTTGTCTCTGTGGAAACAGCAAGGAAGTGGAATGTGCATTTCCCGGCATGCCCCGGAACCTCACTTGCTGACTGGTCATTGTCTGCCCAGCAGGTAAGGGCGATGCACACCCGCCACCGGTTTTACCCCATTCCCAGAGCCCGGCACAATAGGTTCCCCAGAGCTCTGAATTGCGCTTCATGG
>NW_011178388.1:0-337 GCF_000146605.3 Meleagris gallopavo
TCTGAGGTAAAACAAAGTAATTTACTAAATATGGTATCAACAGAATTTTATAAGGAGAGAGAATGTGAAATTGATAGTGGATCGGCCTTACCACAACGCTGAGATGAGAAGCGCAGGCAGAGAAGCGCAGGCGAGAAGCGCAAGCGAAGCAGCGCAGGCAGAGAAGCGTAAGCGAAGCAGCGCAGGCAGAGAAGAGAGCATCAGGTGACCTTGCCGGGAGTTATATCTCCTCGCTGACCGCAAAGCCCCCTGGGGAAACGTCGCTGCTCTTCTCCGCTGGACAGGCACCCGGAACTTGAGCATCAGCAGTCAAACCCCCAGTACATTGCATGATGTT
>NW_011178389.1:0-460 GCF_000146605.3 Meleagris gallopavo
AGTTGGCCTTCTGGGCTGCAAGTGCACACTACTGGCTTATGTCCAGCTCTTTGTCCACCAGGATCCCCGAGTCCTCCGCAGGGCTGCTCCCAAGGGCTTCTACGCCCAGTTGGTACAAGCATCTGGGTTTCCCCTTCATCAGGGACATCAACAGTGGGGTTGAGTGCACCCTAAGGACGCCAAGCTGTGGGCTGCAGTGACACAGCAGAGGGACGGGATGCCATCCACAGAGACCTCAACAGGCTGAGCAGTGGCCACAAATCCAAGTGCAGGGTCAGTAGCTGGGATGAGGGAACACCCACCACCAAAACATGCTAGGGGATGAAAGGACTGAGCGTAGTCCTGCTCCATAAGGCCTGGGAGTACTGGTGGGTGGGAGCTGGACACAAGCCAGCAGTGGGCCCTTCCAGCCCAGAAAGCCAACCGTATCCTGGGCTGCATCCAAAGAAGCGCAGTCAGC
>NW_011178390.1:0-331 GCF_000146605.3 Meleagris gallopavo
ACATGTGATGTCATACCCCCAAAATGACGTCACACACCCCATGTGACGTCACAACCACCAAGTGACGTCACACGCCCAAAATGATGTCACACACCCCTAAAATGATGTCACACACCCCATGTGACATCACACACCCCATGTGATGTCACAACCCGCATTTGACGTCATAACCCAAAAAAGTGACGTCACACACCCCATGTGACGTCACAACCCCCAAGTGACGTCACACGCCCATAAGTGACGTCACACACCCCATGTGACATCACAGACCCCAAATGACGCCACAAAACCCATATGACGCAATACCCCCCAAAATGACATGACACACCCC
>NW_011178391.1:0-338 GCF_000146605.3 Meleagris gallopavo
CTCTGAAAGGAATGCCTCCTATTTATTTCCATAGAAATGACAACAGATACATAGAGTGAATTCTCAGCTACAAAACTCTGTTTTTCAACACGGTTACCACCATTAGCTATGCTTTTTTTCCAGTGTTGAACGAGTGCCTGCATGCTATGCTTGGTTAAAAAGAAAAAAACAATCTGGCTGTTTGGGTGGTTTGTCTTTTGCATCGCTGTTGCCACTGCTGAAGCCTCACTGCGCTCACATCCACGTGTTGGTCTTCATAAATGCTCTGTTCAGTGCGGAGGTAGTTCAGTGACAGCCCTGTGCTCCGTGCGCACCTCCACGTCAGGTGCTGTGCTGTC
>NW_011178392.1:0-371 GCF_000146605.3 Meleagris gallopavo
AAAAAAGCCGTGTTCAAAGCAAAACTATTCCTAGGTGTGGATTTGTGTTATAGACACAAAAAAGAAAACTCTTACACGAGGAGCGCTGGTGTTAACAATAGTATCCAATTTATTTAAGTAAGAGAATGGCATATTTGGAAAGAGACAAACAGAGAAGAACACAGCAGCGTATCCTGAGCCTACTCAATGCTCAGGAATGTGTCCGATTCATCAAGCTGCACTCCAAGAGTCATCTTGATGGTGAAGGTGCAGTGGGAGGGGGTGGTCAGCCGGATCTTGCATGAGCGGTGGGAGGGCAGCAGCTCCAGGCGGCAGTCACGCGACTGAGGCAGATGCCTCCAGGCTGCTTTCACCTGGTCCTGGAGCCAGAG
>NW_011178393.1:0-318 GCF_000146605.3 Meleagris gallopavo
AACAACTGCCCGGAGAGATGTGTTGGTCTCTGTGGAAACAGCAAGGAAGTGGAATCTGCATTTCCCGGCATGCCCCGGAACCTCACTTTGCTGACTGGTCATTGTCTGCCCAGCAGGTAAGGGCGATGCACACCCGCCAGCGTTTACCCATTCCAGAGCCCGGCACAATAGGGTTCCCCCAGAGCTCTGAATTGCGCTTCATGGTGCCCAGAAGGCTGCCTATCCTCTTTGTTCTGTGTCTTGCTTGTCTCTGGTCTTGCACTGTTTTCACTATTACATTCTCTTGTCCTCCTATTTGTGTGTTTCTTGCCCCATTCT
>NW_011178394.1:0-410 GCF_000146605.3 Meleagris gallopavo
AGTTTCCTGCTCCTTCTGCATTGCAATGCATTGGGCTATTTTTCAGTGGTGTTGATTTTTTTCCCCTTCTGTTTCTGTTCTTGGAAGTGCTTTTTCCTTTCCTAAGCGTATTCCCCTCTGTTTGTGAGGATTTCAAGTGCTTTTGCTTTGGTTTCCTTGGCATTTCAGCACTTGGTCCTTCTTTTACTTTTTGTGGTGTCGCTTGGCTTTGGTTTGCTCTTTGGTTTTTGTTGGCATCGTGGCCTTGCACTGCTGTTAAATTTTCCTTCTTTCTTTCCATTGCGAAGCCCTGCTGAGCGTTTGTATCTGTTTACTTTGCTAGGCTTCTTTGCTCTGCCATGCTAGTGCATTGAATTCATTGGCTTTCCTGTTGTATTTCTCGACCTCGTTTTGCTTTGCTTTCTTCTCCT
>NW_011178395.1:0-333 GCF_000146605.3 Meleagris gallopavo
AAACAAGGAATGAAAACGAAGCAAAGCCAAGCGAGGATGAGAAATACAAGAGGAAAGCCAATGAATTCAATACACTAGCATGGCAAAGCAAAGAATCCTAGCAAAGTAAAGAGAGAACAAAGCTCACCAGTGCTTAACAATGGAAAGAAAGAACCAAAATTTAACAGCAGTGCAAGGCCACAATACCAACAAGAACCAAAGAGCAAACCAAAGCCAGGAAAACCAGGAAAAGGAAAGAACGAGTATGTAAAAAAGCCAAGGAGAGCAAAGCAAAATCACTTGAAATCCTCACAAACAGAGGGGAATACGCTCAGGAAAGGAAAAAGCAGTTCC
>NW_011178396.1:0-321 GCF_000146605.3 Meleagris gallopavo
GTCTCATTCTGCCAGCATGGCCGCGTTGACAAAGCCACTGCAGTCAGGTGGTGTGGTGCCAGCACCTGCAGTGGGGTCAGGAGTCAGCCAAGCAGTGGAAAAGCTTTGGGCTAAGAACACGGGTGATTTATGGATTTTGGAGCAAGACAGGCTCCATTTTGGGACTGACTTATCTTTTTTTTGAGGAAAAGGAACTCCAGTTATTCTAATTGCCCTCAGGGCCTCGGGATCATCTGTTACCATTTGTGTTGGGCTGTCCATCTGCAAGGCAGATGGGAAAACACCTGAGAAGCAGCCTCCAGCTTTTCTTCCCCATGCTGC
>NW_011178397.1:0-358 GCF_000146605.3 Meleagris gallopavo
TGTGTCTTGCTTGTCTCTGGTCTTGCACTGTTTTCACTATTACATTCTCTTGTCCTCCTATTTGTGTGTTCCTTGCCCCATTCTCTTGGCCTAATGACCCCTTGGCTTTGTGTTGCCACAATTCATGTCGGCATTCCAGTTTTGGCGTTCCCTGCCGTATTGTCTGGGCCGTCATCCTTGGCATTTCCTTCCATGTTCTCTTGGCCCTTGCCTTTGCCTGGGCATTCCCTTGCCCTTCCTGTTTTTGTGGCAACACCTGGGGTGGGGTGCAGCCCTGCGAGCACAGCTGGGGGGCAGGTTTGGCTGTGGAGTGGGGCAGAGCCAGGGCTCCACCCCTCCCTGACTCCCATGTAAGGGC
>NW_011178398.1:0-335 GCF_000146605.3 Meleagris gallopavo
TTTGGGGGAGAAGATTACTATGACTTGGAGATATTGTCATATTTGCGGAAGCAACTAGGTATATCTGGGAGGAAGAAGTCATATTTCAGGGCACAAAGCTGGTATTTCTTGGAGAAAATGCCATATTTTCGGGGACTAAACTGGTATTTCTGGCAGAAAACGTTGTGTTTGTCAGGAGAAAATGGGTATTTCTGGCACCAAATGTCATCTTTCAAGGAGAAATTTGGCGTTTCTGGGAGAAAGCGTGATATTTCTGGGGAGAATACTGCAGTTTCTGGGAAGGAAATGTCATATTTTGGGGGGAAAATCTCCAATTTCTAGGACAAAATGTCATA
>NW_011178399.1:0-318 GCF_000146605.3 Meleagris gallopavo
TACCAAGCATCTTCAGGGATAGGGTATTTTCCCTCCTGAATGGGACTCTTCTGTGGTGGAGCGACCAGTATTCATTTCGGTGCATCACTGTGATATGTTCCAGGGCCTAGGATCTTCTGGAGTTATTCTTTCAAAGGGGATGAAGACAGACTGCTCCTTTGGCTGAGATAGGCGACCCATCGTGTCACTGTGCTTGGGCCACCCCTGTCTTAGGAAGGTGGGTCAGATCTTTTACCCACCCCTGAATCGGCAGAGTGGTCTTGACTATAACTTCAGCCGTTTGAGTTATTGGCTCTACTGCCTGCAGTGCTGAATAGG
>NW_011178400.1:0-363 GCF_000146605.3 Meleagris gallopavo
TCTCACTTCAAAACCATTTCCCCTTGTCCTATCGCTATCCACCCTCCTCAACAGCCGTTGACCCTCCTGCTTATGCGCTCCCTTCGAGTCTTGGAAGGCTGTCATGAGCTATCTCCAGAGCTTTCTCTTCTCCCACACAAACAATCCCAGTTCCCTCAACATTTCTTTCTAAGAGAGGTGCTCAGCCCTCTGATCATCTTCGTGGCCTTCTCTGGACCTGCTCCAAAAGCTCCACATCATTCCCGTGCTGGAGCCCCAGGCCTGGACGCAGAGCTGCACATGGGGCCGCACCAGAGCCGAGTAGAGGGGACAATCACCTCCTCTCCCTGCTGGTCGCTCCTCTTTGAATGCAGCCCAGGATAC
>NW_011178401.1:0-303 GCF_000146605.3 Meleagris gallopavo
GGGGGAACTGCCGTTTCTGAGAGAAGATGTCCTATTTTCGGAGGGAAAACCGGTATTTCTGTGAGAAAATGTGGTATTTCTGGGAGAAAACTGCAATTCCTGGCAGAAAATGTCACATTATTGGGGGAGAATCCTTGTATTTCTGGTAGGAAACGTTGTGTTTTGGGTGAGAAAACTGGTATTTCTGGGAGATATTGCCATATTGTTGGGGAGACAACTGGTATTTTTGATAGAAAATGTAATATTTCAGGAGGAAGGGTGCAATTCCTGGGAGAAAACGTCATTTTGGGGGAGAAAACTGCC
>NW_011178402.1:0-381 GCF_000146605.3 Meleagris gallopavo
CCCAAAACACGTTTCCTACCAGAAATACCATGATTCTCCCCCAAGAATGTGACATTTTCTGCCAGGAATTGCAGTTTTCTCCCAGAAATATCACATTTTCTCACAGAAATACCGGTTTTCCCTCCGAAAATAGGACATCTTCTCTCAGAAACGGCAGTTTCCCCCCCCAAAATACGCCATTTTCACCCAGAAATTGCAGGATTCTCCCCTGAAATATCACGTTTTCTTCCAGAAATAGCAGATTTCTCCATGAAATATGACATTTTTGGAACAGAAATACCAGTTCTCTCACAACAAAATCAGCGTTTTCTACCAGAAATACCAGTTTTCTCCCGGAAATATGGCATTAACTCTCAGAAATGGCAGCTTTCTCCCCAAAAA
>NW_011178403.1:0-377 GCF_000146605.3 Meleagris gallopavo
ACGCACGGTCCAGACGGTTCTTGCAGTGCGTTGAAGACAACTTTCTGATGCAGGTGGTGGAGGAACCGACGCGGGGAGGGGTGTTACTGGACCTTATTTTCACCAACAGGGATGGACTTGTTAAGGAAGTAAAGGTTGGGGGCAGCTTGGGGTTGTAGTGATCATGAGATGGTGGAGTTCAAGATCCTGAGTGGAAGAAGCAAAGCAATAAGTAGGATTGCTACCCTGGACTTTAGGAGAGCCAACTTCGATCTCTTCCGGGACCTACTTGGAGCTATCCCGTGGGCTCGGGTGTTAGAAGGTAAGGGGCCTCGTGAGAGCTGGTCAGCATTTAAACAGCTCTTCTTCCAAGCTCAGGATCAGTGCGTCCCTGTGAG
>NW_011178404.1:0-353 GCF_000146605.3 Meleagris gallopavo
AATGCCTTATTAGAGCTTGTTTTCCCTTCCACTCTTTTCCTCTCTGAATGCAGATGTGTAGCAGTGGAAAACCTCACTAGAATGAATTGTGGCTCGAAATAAAGGCAGAGACATAGTATTCAGAGGTAGGCGTAGTGCATTCTGCGCTCCTTTCCGATGTGCGCACAGGAGCCCGCTCACTCGTCGGAGAAAAGCAGCCGGCTGAAGTGGCCCGTTCTCGGAAAGCGAGAAACACGAGACCGCTGCTGACGGCTGAAGGCGGCGTTCGGGGAGAAACGCGATTTCTCGGCCAGCTACGGCAAAGTCTCCGGAGCGGTTCAGCGCGAATGCCGCTTTCTACGCGTGAGAGCCAA
>NW_011178405.1:0-335 GCF_000146605.3 Meleagris gallopavo
AATCAGTGCATCTCAGCAACCTCAAAACCTGATCGTCTTGCAAAAAATAAACAGAACGTGCCATCTCAAATAGCATATAATCAACCTATGGAATTTAATCCAGCAGGCAGTCCTGTGGCAAAATTCTGTGCTGGCAGCACAGTCTTTTATGACCACTAGGAACATTCCCAGTTACAGAGCTGCCACAACTTGGGCACAAAATATACAGACCCACCTGGGAGAACAGAAAATAAAGAAGCAACTTAACCTCCCCTTATCCAGCTCCGCTCTCACATTTAGAAGTGAAACTACAAGTTCAAATGCCATGAAAAAATGAGGGATGAGATGCAGCAAGC
>NW_011178406.1:0-376 GCF_000146605.3 Meleagris gallopavo
CCCATTTCAAATGCTACGGTCCTGAGGGTTCTTCCATCTTCATTCCCCCGGCCAGCACCCTTTGCTCATTAACCATGATCCCCATTTCAGCACAGGCCCAGGAGGATCACTCCTTTGAAGCAGCAATGCATTGCATAGTCCTGGCTTGGGGCTTCTCTTTGGGCTTTTCTGGCTGAGCTTTGGGCTTGTGCTTGCAAGTGGAGCTGTTTCGCAGTGCGTCTGAGTAAGCCGCTAGGGTGGTGGCAGACTTCTTTCCTTGCTTTGCCTGCTGGTCGCTTGAGGAAGCTGGTTGCTGCTTTGGTTGTTCAGGTGCTGTAGGACTGAGTCCTGCTTGCAGACGTAGCTGCAGTGCTGCCATCATCCTTTGTCCCCAGCT
>NW_011178407.1:0-379 GCF_000146605.3 Meleagris gallopavo
TTGGGGATAAAATAGGTATTTCTGGTGAAAAACGTAGAGTCTTCGGTGATAAAACTGGAATTTCTGGGGCAGAATATCGTATTTTGGGGAGAAAACCCGTATTTCTTGAAGAAAATGTCATGTTTTGGGGACAAAATCTGATATTTCTGGGACAAAAAGTCCTATTTCTGGTTGAAAAATGGTATTTGTGGGAGGAAACTGCAGTTCCTGGCAGAAAATGGCATATTTTTGGGAGAAAGCGGCTATTTGCGGTATAAAATGGCGTATTTATGCGATAAAACTGGCATTTCTTGGAGAAAATATCATATTTTTGGGGAAAAATCTACTATTTCTTGGAAAAGGTGTCATATTTAAGGGAAGAAATCTGGTATTTCTGGAG
>NW_011178408.1:0-368 GCF_000146605.3 Meleagris gallopavo
TTCTCCCAAAATATGATATTCTGCCCCAGAAATTCCAGTTTTATCACCAAAGACTCTACGTTTTTCACCAGAAATACCTATATTATCCCCAAACATGACATTTTCTCCAGAAATACCAGATTTCTTCCCTTAAATATGAAACCTTTTCCAAGAAATAGTACATTTTCCCCAAAAATATGATATTTTCTCCAAGAAATGCCAGTTTTATCGCAAATATACGACATTTTATACCGCAAATAGCCACTTTCTCCCAAAAATATGCCGTTTTCTGCCAGGAACTGCAGTTTCCTCCCACAAATACCATTTTTCAACCAGAAATAGGACCTTTTCTCCCATCAATACCGTTTTTCAACCGGAAATATGACGTT
>NW_011178409.1:0-338 GCF_000146605.3 Meleagris gallopavo
ATGAGGGAACACCCACCACCAAAACATGCTAGGGGATGAAAGGACTGAGCGTAGTCCTGCTCCATAAGGCCTGGGAGTACTGGTGGGTGGAGCTGGACACAAGCCAGCAGTGGGCCTTCCAGCCCAGAAGCCAACCGTATCCTGGCTGCATCCAAAGATGCGCAGTCAGCGGGCGAAGGGCGGAGATCCCCATCCCTCTGCTCTGCGCTGGTCAGGCCTCAGCTGCAGTGCTGCATCCAGATGTGGAGTCCTCAGAGCAGGGAGACATGGAGCTGTGCGAGTGCATCCAGAGTACAGCCACAAACACGAACCCAAGGACTGGAACCCCCTCTCCCTGT
>NW_011178410.1:0-304 GCF_000146605.3 Meleagris gallopavo
CGGCAGTGTTGTGTACACGACGTCGTTTTCTCGTAGGCCACACATCCGTGCCAGGTTGGCCACCATCATCACCTTCATCTCTGTGACCACTGCAGCTTTGGGCAGCCCTAGGGGTGGGAAATGTGCTTGTTGGAGGTGCCTGGATGGGAAGGGAGGTTCTGGGGGCATGGGATGGGATGAGGGTGGTGGGTCTTCTTTCCTGGAGGACTTCAGACCTTGCTGAGAGCCAGGGGGAGATGCGTAGCTTGGGGTGGGATCTTATTTGTGGAGTTGGACTGGGGAGGTTCTGGCCTCTCTGTCCCCG
>NW_011178411.1:0-382 GCF_000146605.3 Meleagris gallopavo
GCATTTTCCAACCAACTATGCTACTCTCTCCCAGAAAAGAGCACTTTTCTGACAAGTACCTTCCCTTTTCTCTCAAAAATACTGCTAGACACTCCTCAACAGGACATTTTCTCCCATCTACACCCCGTTTTCTCCCCAAAGGACCCCCTTTTCACACCAAAAATACCACACTTGCCCTCCAAGAGAAGTCAGTCTTTCCCACTATTGCCCACTTTTCTCCCACGTACTTGTCATTTTTCTCCCAGAAATACCACATTTCACTTGGAAATTGGGCCTGTGCTTCCAAAAAGATGGGATTTTCTCCCAGGCATACCTGTTTTCTTCAAACTACCGCACGTTTTCTCCCAAAAAGACTAGATGACAAGACCAAATAGGACACTTG
>NW_011178412.1:0-350 GCF_000146605.3 Meleagris gallopavo
CCTTAGCTCAGTCAACCACCACCTTCACGTCTTCAAGCGTCGTTTCTTAAATTTGCCTTTCCGCTCTGAAATGCTGTGCTTTTCCTCCAGCCAACACAAACTGCACTGCACTTTCCTCTCCTCTCCTCCATCAAACACACCCTTTCATGCAGCCCTATTCAGATGAAGGTACCCAAACTACAGCTCACAGCGTTCGTACCCACACAGGCTTTCCGTTCCCCCTCTCAGTAAGATTCAATCAAATCCCACGCTCCAGCCCTAAAACCAAAGTGTAATTTTTCCTTGCACAGAAACCGGTCACCCAATAGAAGCCTCGTCCTGTTAGCCCAACTCAGCAAAAATCCCTCAAA
>NW_011178413.1:0-315 GCF_000146605.3 Meleagris gallopavo
GAGGAACCTTACCTCTGTGGTTGGAAGAGTTCAGACAGCCATGGGTTCGCTCTGATCCTCACGACACAGCAGGAGAGCTGTGTGCTGTAGGTGTGTGTAACCTGTCCTCTAGTGAAACAACCAAGTGCATCCAGCCATGTCCAGTCTTGTTAAGTCACTGTTACATCTACTACAGCATAATCTATGCTCATCAAAAATGCATTCCTGCCTCCCCCTTAGGGGTGTATATTGTAGCTGATCTATCTGTTGGAGGTTGGTGGAGTCTGCATGATAGCAACTAGGGACACTAACTGTGATAAGATTCATGGAGTGAAC
>NW_011178414.1:0-348 GCF_000146605.3 Meleagris gallopavo
CGTGTTCCTTAGCAGCAAGCATAACACTGTGATAGTAAATCTCGTGGTGGTACCAGTGTCTTGTAATGCAGCCTCTCAGAATCTAAACCCGGAAGGCACCGTGTACTGCGGGGCACAGACATGGGTACAAAGCTCTGATTCTGAGTTGTTAGGTTGAGTAACAGCTTGAAGGGCTCTTTGCCTCAAAACCGGAATGAGAGACTTCTCTGTCACGAAACCTGCAACTAGGGGATGCTTCGATGGTTTGTGTTTTATTCACAGCTACAGCCTGTGGAAATCGCAGAAAATATTTCACTTTTCCAGTTGGGGTTACTTTCATCAGAGCCTTTTGCTGATGGTTCCCAGATA
>NW_011178415.1:0-379 GCF_000146605.3 Meleagris gallopavo
ATAAAGAGTGGATTCATAGCTAGTAGCTGCTAAAAAAAGGAAAAAACCCCAAAAAAGCAAAACAAAAAAAAAAACCCCAACTTGGTACAATGTCCAGAGTTTGACAGACTACAATCTAATCTATGAAGTAGCAATACTTTTGCAGTCTCTGGTCTTAAAAAAAATCCCTTTCTTGTCCTGCTAATGTTAAAAGCTTCAGTTTGCCCACATTCACCACCAAAACTGTCACGGTGTTATCTAGATCAATCTATGCCTGTGACAGGGGGCAGTAGGCCTGTGCGTCCCCTGGCCCCAAAAGTGGAAAGGAAAGGGAGGTAGGGAGGTGGGGACTGGGCTCAAATAACAACAACAAAAAACCAGCGACAATGATTTAAGGAGG
>NW_011178416.1:0-475 GCF_000146605.3 Meleagris gallopavo
GAGTACTCAACGTTTTCTTCCAGAAACACCGATTTTCTCCTAAAAAATGACATTGTCTCCCAGAAATACCAGCTTTCTTCCCCAAAATATGACATTTTCTCCCAGCAATTGTAGATTTCTCCCAAAAATAGGGTATTATCTACCACTAAATAACCGTTTTGTCCCAATAGTAAGCCATTTTCTGCCAGGAACTGCAGTTTCCTCCCACAAATACCATTTTTCTACCAAGAATAGGACCTTTTTTCCCAGAAATACCAGATTTTGACCCAAACATGACATTTTCTTCAAGAAATACGAGTTTTCTCCCAAAATACGTTGTTTTGCTCCAGAAATACCAGTTTTATTCCTGAAGACTCTACGTTTTCTACCAGAAATATCAATTTTCTCCTCAAAAAATTTACATTTTCTCCAGAAATACCAGATTTCTTCCCCAAAATATGACACCTTTTCCAAGAAATAGTAGATTTTTCCCCAA
>NW_011178417.1:0-337 GCF_000146605.3 Meleagris gallopavo
TTTCTTCTAGAAATACGGGTTTTCTTACAAAATACGATATTTTGCTCCAGAAATTCCAGTTTTATCACCGAAGACTCACTTTTTCACCAGAAATACCTATTTTATCCCCAAACATGACATTTTCTCCCAGAAATACCAGTTTCTTCCCCAAAACATGACATCTTTTCCAAGAAATAGTAGATTTTCACCAAAAATATGATATTTTCTTCAAGAAATGCCAGTTTTATCGCAAATATACGACATTTTATACCACAAATAGCCGCTTTCTCCCAAAAATATGCCATTTTCTGCCAGGAACTGCAGTTTCCTCCCACAAATACCATTTTTCAACCAGAAA
>NW_011178418.1:0-391 GCF_000146605.3 Meleagris gallopavo
ATCACTCACCCCATTCTAAGGGCTCACCCCACACCCCAAAGGAAGCAGTCTCCAGATTCACATGCTGCTCTTACACCTAGCAGCCCTTCAGTACACTTGCCATCCCCCAAAAAGACAAGATCACAGCCCTGAAAGAAAAAAAGAAACCACTTACCCCATTCCAAGGACCAATACTCCCCCATACTCTCAAGTGAAGGAAGCAGCTTCCAGGTCCAAATACCTACCAGCCCTTAAGTACGCTCAGGGTTCCCTGCTAAAAAACAGAGAGAGCAGCTCCACAATGGAGGAAGAAAAAAAAAAAAAAAATACAACTACAACTCCATCACCAAAGAACAAGGCATACTCCAAAGGAAGCACTCCCCAGGTTCACAAGCTGCCCCTACTCTTCCCA
>NW_011178419.1:0-412 GCF_000146605.3 Meleagris gallopavo
TTTCCTGTTCAGAGTATGTTTCTTGGCTTTGCTTTCAGTTGCTCCTTTGCTTTCCATTCTTTGCCTTGCCTTGCTTTGCCTCCCTTGTCTCCTTACCCATGCCATTCCTCTTAGCTTGCCTTCACTTACCTGATGCTGTCTCTGTGCCTTGACTGTTGTGTTTTTTCCTTTCCAGGCTTCTGGAAGTGCAGGCAGCTCTCGAGGCTTTTGTGCAGTGCTTGCTGCATTTGCAGCTCCTTCTCGGTTTCCCAGGGGGGTCCCCGCCTCGTGGGCATCCTTGCCTCTTGCCTTGTGCTGGCCTGGAGGCTTTTGCTCTGCTGGCTGGGTGGATCCATGCCGGTAGCTCCCCTTCCCTCCTCCTTGGCATGACTGCCAGTGCTTTGCCTTCCTCCAGAGAGGTGTTTTGTTCCGA
>NW_011178420.1:0-319 GCF_000146605.3 Meleagris gallopavo
GAGAAAATGTCATATTTTGAGGATGAAAACTGGCATATCTGGGGAGAAAATGCCGTGTTTTTGGGGGACTAAACTGGAATTTCTGGTAGAAAACGTTGTGTTTGTCAGGTGAAAATTGGCATATCTGGCACAAAATGTCATCTTTCATGGAGAAAGCTTGTATTTCTGGGAGAAAAACGTCATCTATAATTGGAGAAAACTGTTATTTCTAGGAGAAAACGTCATATATCAGGGGAGAATACTGCAACTTCTGGGGAAAAATGTCATATTCTAGGCAGACGACTGGTATTTCTGGAAGAAAATGTCATGTTTCTGGTTG
>NW_011178421.1:0-361 GCF_000146605.3 Meleagris gallopavo
ATTTCTGGAGAAAATGTCATGTTTGGGGATAAAATAGGTATTTCTGGTGAAAAACGTGAGTCTTTGGTGATAAAACTGGAATTTCTGGGGCAGAATATCATATTTTGGGAGAAAGCTACTATTTCTCGGAGTAAACGTCCTATTTCTGGTTGAAAAATGGTATTTGTGGGAGGAAACTGCAGTTCCTGGCAGAAAAAGGCATATTTTTGGGAGAAAGCGGCTATTGCGGTATAAAATGTCGTATATTTGCGATTAAACTGGCATTTCTTGGAGAAAATATCATAGTTTTGGGGAAAAATGTACTATTTCTTGGAAAAGGTGTCATATTTAAGGGAAGAAATCTGGTATTTCTGGAGAAAAT
>NW_011178422.1:0-311 GCF_000146605.3 Meleagris gallopavo
CAAGCGAGAAACACGAGACCGCTGCTGACGGCTGAAAGAGGCATTCGGGGAGACGCGCGATTTCTCGTCCAGCTACGACAAAGTCTCCGGAGCGGTTCAGCGCGAATGCCGCTTTCTGCGCGTGAGAGCGACGGAGTGCGATTCCGATGCCGACAAGTGCGAATTCAGCCTCCTGCACTCCCTGCGAGTGGGGGTTTTTTTCTCCGCAGCCCAGAAAGCATAGCTGCTCACTGTCTGAAACGCACTCCCTGTGAGCACTACATCTGTCGTTCCTCGAACTTACAGTTGTCTTGTTTGAGCGGGTTTTCCCT
>NW_011178423.1:0-332 GCF_000146605.3 Meleagris gallopavo
ACTCTGGTTTTCAACACGGTTACCACCATTAGCTATGCTTTTTTCCAGGTGTTGAACGAGTGCCTGCATGCTGTGCTGTTAAAAGTAAAAACAATCTGGCTGTTTGGGTGGTTGGTCTTTTGCATCGCTGTTGCCACTGCTGAAGCCTCACTGCGCTCACATCCACGTGTTGGTCTTCATAAATGCTCTGTTCAGTGCGGAGGAGTTCAGTGACAGCCCTGTGCTCCGTGCGCACCTCCACGTCAGGTGCTGTGCTGTCATCCTGGCCTCTGCTGCCATCTGTCGCCTGGCTACAAAATGAACTGAGTGCTGGCAGGAAGGTTCAACCTCTG
>NW_011178424.1:0-378 GCF_000146605.3 Meleagris gallopavo
CGCATGCACAAGAAACAGTGCAACTCACTGTACAAGGGCACCAAATGTATTCAAGGCATACTTGCACAGGACTCTGAGGTAGAAAGCTGCTCGCTGAGGCGAAGATGAGAAATGAGGCAGGGGAAGCCTGACAGATTGAGAGTGATGAAGTGTCTGAATAAAGAAAGGAGCTAGAAGGAATAGACATTACTGGATTCTATCAGACGCCAATATTCATTTGAAAAACATACTGGACACGTAGAGTAAAAAGCAACACAGGATCAACCTGCAACTATTTATTCCGCTATGGCAGTGATGGTAGCTATTATACAAACTCTATGTATTTCTAATAAAAAACACAAATTCCTCCTCCAGTGTGCAACCAAATTAAGTTCATTT
>NW_011178425.1:0-340 GCF_000146605.3 Meleagris gallopavo
AGAGCGAAGGAGTGCGATTCCGATGCCGACAAGTGCGAATTCAGCCTCCTGCACTCCCTGCGAGTGGGGGGTTTTTCTCAGAAGTCCTGAAAGGGTCTCTCCCCACTTTCTGAAACGCGCTCCCTGAGAGCACTACAGTTGTCGTTCCTCGAACTTCCAGCTCTCTTATTAGAGAGGGTTTTCCTTTCCACTCTTTTCTTCTCTGAAAGCAGATGTGTAGCAGTGGAGAACCTCACTTAGAATGAATTGTGGCTCTTAATAAAGGCAGAGACATAGTATTCAGAGGTAGGCGTAGTGCATTTCTGTCATGTTAGCCAAGGCGAAGTGCTCACCGCTCCTT
>NW_011178426.1:0-308 GCF_000146605.3 Meleagris gallopavo
TTTTCACCCAGAAATTGCAATATTCTACCCAGAAATATCACATTTTCACCCAGAAATACCAGCTTTCTCCCTGAAATATTACATTTTGTTCCAGAAATACCAGTTTTCTCACCCAAAACACGTTTCCTACCAGAAATACAAGGATTCTCCCCCAAGAATGTGACATTTTCTGCCAGGAATTGCAGTTTTCTCCCAGAAATATCACATTTTCTCACAGAAATACCGGTTTTCCCTCCAAAATAGGACATCTTCTCTCAGAAACGGCAGTTTCCCCCCCAAATACGCCATTTTCACCCAGAAATTGCAGT
>NW_011178427.1:0-454 GCF_000146605.3 Meleagris gallopavo
ACATTTGAAGCCCAGAATCATCACAGAATCAAAGAATCTGGAACTGGGAACCAATCACCGAATCTGACATAACAGAACTTACACTCACAGGAGCTGCTATCCTCGTAGCGTCCTCATGCAATCCTCAGACTAGAATCCCAGACTGCAAGAACCCCGTAACAACCCGGCAGTATTGAATCACCGCGTTTCGTTTCCTCGCTCCCACAGAGGGCAGCTTTCTATAGAGCACGCTCACAAGGGGATGGCGTCAGTCAGCATCACCCAGCGCTCCCTACGGAACGGCTTGTCTCCAATAGCAAAGCACCCCCTTCCCGGCCCCACGGGGCCCCCAGAACGCGTCCCGGCACCCGCAGCTCCAGGAGGACGCCTCGGATTCCCTTCCCGGCCCTACGTGACCCACCGCCCAGCCCCGCCAGGACCCGCGTTTCCTCGGCCCCGTACCGCCGGCTCCCCG
>NW_011178428.1:0-326 GCF_000146605.3 Meleagris gallopavo
CTGCCTTTATTTCGAGCCACAATTCAGTCTAGTGAGGTTTTCCACTGCTACACATCTGCATTCAGACAGGAAAAGAGTGGAAGGGAAAACACGCTCTAAAAAGGCATGTGCAAGTTTCAGGCGCGACAACCGTAGTGCTCTCAGGGAGAGCGTTTCAGACAGTGAGGAGTAATCATTTCAGGAGTTTGGAGAAAAACCCCCCACTCGGAGGTAGTGCAGGAGGCTGAATTCGCACTTGTCGGCATCGGAATCGCACTCCTTCGCTCTCACGCGCAGAAAGCGGCATTCGCGCTGAATCGCTCCGGAGACTTTGCCGTAGATGGCCG
>NW_011178429.1:0-358 GCF_000146605.3 Meleagris gallopavo
AGCTGGCCGAGAATTTGTGTTTCTCCCCGAACTCCGCTTTCAGCCGTCAGCAGCGGTCTCGTGTTTCTCGCTTGCCGAGAACGGGCCACTTCAGCCGGCTGCTTTTCTCCGACGAGTGAGCGGGCTGCTGTGCGCGCATCGGAAAGGAGCGGTTTGCACTTCGCCTTGGCTACATGCAGAATGCACTACGCCTACCTCTGAATACTATGTCTCTGCCTTATTTCGAGCCACAATTCATTCTAGTCAGGTTTTCCACTGCGACACATCTGCATTCAGACAGGAAACGAGTGGAAGGGAAAACCCCCTCTACCTAAATCCAAGGCATTGCAAGTTCGCGGAGCGACAGCTGCAGTGCTTT
>NW_011178430.1:0-328 GCF_000146605.3 Meleagris gallopavo
TACACCATTTTCACCCAGGAATTGCAATATTCTATCCAGAAATATCACATTTTCACCCAGAAATACCAGCTTTCTCCCTGAAATATTACGTTTTGTTCCACAAATTCCAGTTTACACACCAAAAACACGTTTCCTACCAGAAATACAAGGATTCTCCCCCAGGAATGTGACATTTTCTGCCAGGAATTGCAGTTTTCTCCCAGAAATATCACATTTTCTCACAGAAATACCGGTTTTCCCTCCGAAAATAGGACATCTTCTCTCAGAAACGGCAGTTTCCCCCCCCAAAATACGCCATTTTCACCCAGAAATTGCAGGATTCTCCCCT
>NW_011178431.1:0-313 GCF_000146605.3 Meleagris gallopavo
TTTTTCAGTTGGTGTTTGTATTTTTTTTCCCCCTTCTTGTTTCTGTTCTTGGAAGTGCTTTTCCTTTCCTAAGCGTATTCCCTCTGTTTGTGAGGATTTCAAGTGCTTTTTCTTTGGTTTCCTTGGCATTTCAGCACTTGGTCCTTCTTTTACTTTTTGTGGTGTTGCTTGGCTTTGGTTTGCTCTTAGGTTTTTGTTGGCATCGTGGCCTTGCACTGCTGTTTAAATTTTCCTTCTTTCTTTCCATTGCGAAGCCCTGCTGAGCGTTTGTATCTGTTTACTTTGCTAGGCTTCTTTGCTCTGCCATGCTAGT
>NW_011178432.1:0-398 GCF_000146605.3 Meleagris gallopavo
AGGACGTTTTCTCCCATAAATACCGTTTTTCTACCAGAAATATGACGTTTTCTCCTAGAAATAGTAGCTTTCTCCCAAAATATGATATTCTGCCCCAGAAATTCCAGTTTTATCACCAAAGACTCTACGTTTTTCACCAGAAATACCTTTTTTATCCCCAAACATGACATTTTCTCCAGAAAATACCAGATTTCTTCCCTTAAATATGACACCTTTTCCAGGAAATAGTAGATTTTTCCCCAAAAAATACGATATTTTCTCCAAGAAATGCCAGTTTTATCGCAAAATATACGACATTTTATACCGCAAAATAGCCGCTTTCTCCCGAAAGTAAGACATTTTCTGCCAGGAACTGCAGTTTCCTCCCACAAATACCATTTTTCAACCAGAAATAGGAC
>NW_011178433.1:0-311 GCF_000146605.3 Meleagris gallopavo
TAAAATGTCGTATTTATGCGATAAAAATGGCATTTCTTGGAGAAAATATCATATTTTTGGGGAAAAATCTGCTATTTCTTGGAAAAGGTGTCATATTTTAAGGGAAGAAATCTGGTATTTCTGGAGAAAATGTCATGTTTGGGGATAAAATAGGTATTTCTGGTGAAAAACGTAGAGTCTTCGGTGATAAAACTGGAATTTCCGGGGCAGAATATCATATTTTGGGAGAAAACCCGTATTTCTGGGAGAAAATGTCATGTTTTGGGGGCAATATCTGGTATTTCTGGGAAAAAAGGTCCTATTTATTGTAG
>NW_011178434.1:0-398 GCF_000146605.3 Meleagris gallopavo
ATGCCGACATGAATGTGGCAACACAAAGCCAAGGGGAATGGCCAAGAGAATGGGGCAAGGAACACAAAAATAGGAGGACAAGAGAATGTAATAGTGAAAACAGTGCAAGACCAGAGACAAGCAAGACACAGAACAAAGAGGATAGGCAGCCTTCTGTGGGCACCATGAAGCGCAATTCAGAGCTCTGGGGGAAACCTATTGTGCCGGGCTCTGGAATGGGTAAACGCTGGCGGGTGTGCATCGCCCTTACCTGCTGGGCGGACAATGACCAGCCAGCAAAGTGAGGTTCCGGGGCATGCCGGGAAATGCAGATTCCAGTTCCTTGCTGTTTCCACAGAGACCAACACATCTCTCCGTGCAGTTGTTACGGCACTTGGGAGCACCGCAGCTCTGCTGCC
>NW_011178435.1:0-317 GCF_000146605.3 Meleagris gallopavo
AAAATGTAATATGTCAGGAGGAAAGGTGCAATTCCTGGGAGAAAACGTCATTTTGGGGGAGAAAACTGCCGTTTCGGAGGGAAAATGGCCTACTTCCGGGCGAAAACTGGTATTTCTGGTAGTACAACGCTGACTTTTTTGGTGAGAAAACTGGAATTTCTGGTTCAAAATGTACTATTTTGGGGCAGAATCCTGGTATTTCTGGTAGGAAACGTTGTGTTTTGGGGTGAGAAAAGCTGGTATTTCTGGGAGATATTGCCATATTGTTGGGGAGACAACTGGTATTTGGTTGGTAGAAAAATGTAATATGTCAGGAG
>NW_011178436.1:0-356 GCF_000146605.3 Meleagris gallopavo
CTTGCTTCGTTCTTCTGGTGTGTGCCGTCTACGGCATTGTCTTTAGCACTGTCCTTCAGGTGAGCACTGTACCTGGTGCTGTGTCTTGCCTTGCCCTTCTGGTGAACGCCATCTACGGCGTTGCCTTAAGCATTGTCCTTCAGGCGTGCGCCGTCTCCGGCGTCGCTTTTAGGACTGCCCTTCTGGTGAGCACCATTTCCACGACTTCCTGTTTCTTCACTCTGCTGGTGAGGGCCGTCAGCAGCGCTGCCAGAGCCTTGGGCATCGTAGCCTGTTGCAGGAGCGCCGTCTCCTGCAGCGGCTGTGGCATCATCCTTCTGTTTGGCGCCGTCTCCTGCAGTGCCTGTGGCATCGTC
>NW_011178437.1:0-344 GCF_000146605.3 Meleagris gallopavo
TGTAGTCTTCACAGAAAATGTAGCTTGTCTCCACAATTATATTCACAGATTTCTTAAAATGGTGTGACTCCAATTAAGTATTCTGTCTCCTTCATATTCCACACCATAATTTGCTGGGTTTGTCAGTCTGTGCCTCAGACCAAAATCCATTCACCTCTCTCTCCCTAAAATCGTTTTCCCTAAAGATACAGGCTCTGTGACATACTGAAAAGCTAAACCTGTATACACAGATAATTTATGGTTTGTGCTAGATTGCCTATGAATGAAGAAGTAATTTCACCTGTTGTGACTTATACTGTTTTCTGATGTATTACTTGCTTTTCTGCAGACAGTTATGTTATTCA
>NW_011178438.1:0-305 GCF_000146605.3 Meleagris gallopavo
CAAACACACCCTTTCATGCAGCCCTATTCAGATGAAGGTACCCAAACTACAGCTCACAGCGTTCGTACCCACACAGGCTTTCCGTTCCCCCCTTTCTCAGTAAGATTCAATCAAATCCCATGCTCCAGCCCTAAAACAAAGTGTAATTTTTCCTTGTCACAGAAACCGGTCACCAATAGAAGCCTCGTCCTGTTAGCCCAACTCAGCAAAAATCCCTCAAATGCACTATTTTTACAGCCCAAACTAGCTCCTTCTTCAACTGCACTGCACTTACAGAAAGTGTTACTGCTCTCATTCCTGCTGAT
>NW_011178439.1:0-378 GCF_000146605.3 Meleagris gallopavo
TCACAACTCCTCCTCCTCCTCCTCCTCCTCCTCCTCCTCCTCCTCCTCCTCCTCACTTCCCTCCCTTCGAATGCAACCTGCACACCCCCACAACACCTCTGCCACTTCTGCACACCCTTCTGGACCAATCCAAGCACACCCTGGACCCACCTGTGCACCATCTGGGTGCCTCAACCCCTCCACGACATCCCCACATTCTTCTGCGTGACTCCAGGCCTGGATAGGGGGCTCGTGGGGAATCTGTGCAGGGAAAGGTGTGAGCGGGGCTTCTGCCACGTAAAAAGAGGGGCTGGAGGCAGACAAAGCTTGCAAGGGAAAAACCCAGGGGCTGTGGGGGGCTTCTATGGAGGGGAAAGGGGCTCTGAGGATGGACAGAGG
>NW_011178440.1:0-395 GCF_000146605.3 Meleagris gallopavo
AAAAGTGCGTAGGCCTGGAAGAGAGAGCATACACAGCCGGAGTAGGGTTTCAGTTAAACCCGGAGAAAAGTGTGAGCAAAACCCTGTGTAAAGTGCGTGTAAAGGCTGAAGAGTAATTTGAGTAAACCTGGAGTCAAGTGTGAGTCCAACACAGTCAAGAAAGAAGTGTGAGTAAACCCGGAGTAAAGTACTAGTAAACGTGGAGTAAGGTATATGTAAAACCCAGAGTAAGGTTTGAGTGCACCCGGAGTAGTGTAAACATAAAGCTCAAAGTGAAGAGTGTGAAAAACCTGAATGTAGAAGTGAGAGTACAACCCAAAGAAAAAGGTGAGCAAAACCAGGAGTAAAAGTGTGAGTAAAAACTGAACCCACTTGTGTTTTACTCACACTTTGCA
>NW_011178441.1:0-302 GCF_000146605.3 Meleagris gallopavo
GTACTGGTGGGTGGGAGCTGGACACAAGCCAGCAGTGGCCCTTCCAGCCCAGAAAGCCAACCGTATCCTGGGCTGCATCCAAAGATGCGTCAGTCAGCGGGCCAAGGGAGGAGATCCCCATCCCTCTGCTCTGCGCTGGTCAGGCCTCACCTGCAGTGCTGCCGTCCAGATGTGGAGTCCTCAGTGCAGGGAGACATGGAGCTGTGCGAGTGCAATCCAGAGTACAGCCACAAACACGACCCGAAGGATGGAACCCCTCTCCTGTTAAGCAAGGAGAGCTGGGCTGTTCAGCCTCCTGGAGA
>NW_011178442.1:0-331 GCF_000146605.3 Meleagris gallopavo
AATGTCACTCTGGTCTTCAAAAAAGGGCAAGAAGGAAGATCCGGATAATTATAGGCCTGTCAGCCTCACCTCTGTCCCTGGAAAGGTGATGGAACAGCTTGTGCTGGATACCATCTCCAGACAACTGGGAGAAAAGGAGGTTATCAGGAGTAGTCAGCATGGGTTCACCAAGGGGAGGTCGTGCTCGACAACCTGGTGGCCTTCTATGATGCTGTCACATGCTGGGTGGATGGGGGAAGAGGCGGTAGATGTAATCTACCTTGATTTAGAAAGGCATTTGATACTGTCTCCCACGACAGCCTTATAACAAAGCTAGAGGAAGTGTGGGATA
>NW_011178443.1:0-429 GCF_000146605.3 Meleagris gallopavo
AGAAGTCTTTTTTTCTACCTAAACTCATAAATGAACTTAATTTGATTACACACTGGAGGAGGAATTTGTGGTTTTTTTATTAGAAATACATAGAGTTTGTAAAATAGCTACCATCACTGAGACAGTGGAATAAATAGTTGCAGGTTGATCCTGTGTTGCTTTTTTACTCTACGTGTCCAGTATGTTTTTCAAATGAATATTGGCGTCTGATAGAATCCAGTAATGTCTAATCCTTCTGTTCCTTTCTTTATTCAGACACTTCATCACTCTCAATCTGTCAGGCTCCCCCTGCCTCATTTCTCATCTTCGCCTCAGCGAGCAGCTTTCTACCTCAGAGTCCTGTGCAAGTATGCCTTGAATACATTTGGTTGCCCTTGTACAGTGAGTTGCACTGTTTCTTGTGCATGCGCACAAATGATGACAAGATAC
>NW_011178444.1:0-366 GCF_000146605.3 Meleagris gallopavo
AGCCGTCGTGCCTCTCAGGTGGGTTGCAGTCGGAACTGCACCGGTGCTAGCATGAGTGGTGCCTCTGCTCAGAGCGGACGTCGGAGCTGGGGAAGACGACGGGCTCTCTGTCAACCGCGATGTGGACGTGATCTGAGCCGTGGCCTGCCCCTGTGACTGCGCTGTTGTGGGCTGCACAGTGCCAGCACCCGGAATCCCAGCAGAGGACGCTGGACCAGAGGATGTTTCTGGCGTTGAAGGCTGCGATGTCTTGGTCAGCCCCAGCTTCCGTGTTTTCACTGCTGCTGCTCGGCGTGCTGCTGGATGGCAGAGGTGGGGAGCCAGCAGGCGAAGAAGAGGCACTGGCAGCTGCCGAGCTGGGCACTG
>NW_011178445.1:0-315 GCF_000146605.3 Meleagris gallopavo
GTCAGGTGTAACACCAAACATGTGGCGTACATTCACAAAGACCGTCACCAGAAAGGTACGCCAGCACATTTGCAGCAATGTATGGCAGAGGGGTAAAGAAGAACCCCCTTATAAGTGAATTGGTTAATAAACTTCAAGACTTTGAGTTACATTTAAGCCCTCTGCGAGCTTGTGTTTCAGCCATTACAAAAGTTAGCTGAAAAGCTGGACAGAATGGAGAACAAACAAGAAGATATAATAGACAAACTATCAACCGTGCCTGAAGCTGATAAATCCGTGGAGGTAACGGTATACATCAAATGGGGACCAGAATCC
>NW_011178446.1:0-456 GCF_000146605.3 Meleagris gallopavo
CAGGACTTGTGTCTCAAGACCTAGTATGGTATTTCGGGCGGTAGCGTGGGGTACTGCATAGGTTTCAAGCCAACCCCAGTTGTTGCCTCCACCATGGTGAGCACATAACGCTTACCATTACGAGATCGTGGCAAGGTGATATAATCAACCTGCCATGCCTCCCCATATTTGTACTTTTGCCCTCGCCCTTCCTCCCAGAGAGGTTTCATTCTCTTGGCTTGTTTAATTGTTGGCACACGTGTCACAAGTCGTGAATGATTTGCGCAATAGCATCCATAGTTAAATCCACCCCTCGGTCTCTAGCCCACTTATATGTCGCATCTCTCCCCTTGATGGCCTGAGGCTCATGGGCCCATCGGGCTAGAATAATTCACCCCTTTGTTCCTGCCCAGTCCCAGATCTATTTGGGCCACCTCAATTCTGGCAGCTCTGTCTACCTGATGGTATTTTGCTGCT
>NW_011178447.1:0-374 GCF_000146605.3 Meleagris gallopavo
ATAAGGCATTTGCAAGTTCGAGGAGCGACAGCTGTAGTGCTCTCAGGGAGAGCGTTCAGAAAGTGGGGAGAGAGTCCTTTCAGGACTGCGCAGAAAAAACCCCCCACTCGCAGGTAGTGCAGGAGGCTGAATTCGCACTTGTCGGCATCGGAATCGCACCCCTTCGCTCTCACGCGTAGAAAGCGGCATTCGCGCTGAACCGCTCCGGAGACTTTGCCGTAGCTGGCCGAGAAAATCGCGTTTCTCCCCCGAAACGCCGCTTTCAGCCGTCAGCTAGCGGTCTCGTGTTTCTCGCTTGCCGAGAACGGGCCACTTCAGCCGGCTGCTTTTCTCCGACGAGTGAGCGGGCTCCTGTGCGCGCATCGGAAAGGAGC
>NW_011178448.1:0-329 GCF_000146605.3 Meleagris gallopavo
TACCAGAGGATCTATCAATCGTGGTGGTCCAACCCAGTCCAGCTCCCTACATACCGTAGAGGGAGATAAAGTCCCTGTTGTACATGTAAAGAATATGTTGGGAAAGGCAGTTTGGGGTATTACCAGCCTCTGAGAAGGACAAACCTCTTCGTGGAACTGTTTTTTGCCCAGGGACCTGGGTCCACTTGGTGGGTGATGCAGGAAAAACGGGGATGTTCAATGTGTACCGCAAGGGAACTTGTATGTTGAGGGAGTGCAGTCAGTAATTCCTAGTGCGTGTGTTTATATTTTGTTTGTATATATTAAGCATGATGTAGTGATGTGGAATA
>NW_011178449.1:0-339 GCF_000146605.3 Meleagris gallopavo
AATTTAACAGCAGTGCAAGGCCACAATACCAACAATAACCAAAGAGCAAACCAAGACCAGGAAAAACCAGGAAAGAAAGAAAGAGTATGTTAAAAAAAGCCAAGGAGAGCAAAGCAAAATCACTTGAAATCCTCACAAACAGAGGGGAATACGCTCAGGAAGGGAAAAAGCAGTTCCAAGAATAGAAACAAAAGGGAAAATAAAACAACCCTGGTAAAACCCAATGCATTGCAATGCAGAAGGAGCAGGAAACCAAGGCAGAAACCACAGAAAACAACATGGAAAACAAACCGAGGAAACCAACATCAACCCATGCAGCTACAGCCTCTGCAGCAACAT
>NW_011178450.1:0-305 GCF_000146605.3 Meleagris gallopavo
CTATGGCGGCGGGAAGCGAACCGGAGAGGGGGCCGCCCGTGCCTGAACACCGGGCGCCACCGCAGCTCCCATGGGAAGGGGAGCGCGGAACTGCCGGCCCGCCGGGGGCCCCCTCCGACGCCACCCGCCTCATCTCATCGATCGATGGAAAGGAGGGGTGGGGGGGGAGAGAAGGAGAGGTGAGGGAAGGCACGAGCCCGTCCCCCGGGACGCGGCGGAAAGCCCGCACGCGCACGTGCAAGCGGGTGTGCGTGGGCAACGTCTGCCGAGAGGGTGCTCGCCCGTGCCTGAACACCGGCCCGCCC
>NW_011178451.1:0-310 GCF_000146605.3 Meleagris gallopavo
GTGTCCTAAGGCCAATTACTTGAGTTGGAAGTTCTTCCATTAGGTTTCCAGGGTTCAACTGGATTTCCGTCATCAAAATGTCATTTGTAGCATTACTCCGTTCCTGGTGAGCATGGCCACCAGCCACAGTGAACGTCAGCCATGAAGGACACCCAGTGGTCAGCTCTCGAGTGCTTTCAGTGCGAGCTCTCAGGCTAAATCTGTGAGACATTTCTCCCTGTGCGTCATCGGAGATGTGCTGTAGATGGTGGTGTAAGTTCCATCAAAACATCAGGGTGGCATGATTGCAGGTGGAAAAAGAGGCCCAGAT
>NW_011178453.1:0-302 GCF_000146605.3 Meleagris gallopavo
TTCTCACAGAAATACCAGTTTTCCCTCCGAAAATAGGTCATTTTGTCCTAGAAAGTGGAGTTTTTCCCCAAAAATACGCCATTTTCACCCAGGAATTGCAATATTCTATCCAGAAATATCACGTTTTCACCCAGAAATACCAGCTTTCTCCCTGAAATGTTACATTTTGTTCCAGAAATACCAGTTTTCTCACCCAAAACACGTTTCCTACCAGAAACACAAGGATTCTCCCCCAAGAATGTGACGTTTTCTGCCAGGAATTGCAGTTTTCTCCCAGAAATATCACATTTTCTCACAGAAAT
>NW_011178454.1:0-337 GCF_000146605.3 Meleagris gallopavo
AGCCTTTTCAACTGAAGACGGAAGTAAAGAAGGCATTCAGTATCCCTGCCTTCTCAGCATCCCCCGTTACCAGACCCCCCTCACTTAGTAAGGGGCCCACATTCTCTTCTAGTTTTCCTTTTGTCTGTTTAGCATACTTGAAGTAAGCCTTTTTTTATTGTCCTTTATCACTTTAGCCAGATTCAATTCCAGACGGGCTTTAGCCTTCCTCGTTGCATCCCTGCAGGCCCTGACTACATTCCTATATTCTTCCCAAATGATCAGACCCTTTTTCCACATTTCATGGACCTTCTTTCCTTTGAGCTTGCGCATGAGCTCCTTGCTCATCCACAAAAGG
>NW_011178455.1:0-428 GCF_000146605.3 Meleagris gallopavo
AATGTAGGCAAACACAAAGCCAAGGGGTCATTAGGCCAACAGAATGGGGCAAGGAACACAAATAGGGGGACAAGAGAATGTAATAGTGAAAACAGTGCAAGACCAGGAGACAAGCAAGACACAGAACAAAGAGGATAGGCAGCCTTCTGGGCACCATGAAGCGCAATTCAGAGCTCTGGGGGAACCCTATTGTGCCGGGGCTCTGGAATGGGTAAAACGCTGGCGGGTGCGCATCGCCTTACCTGCTGGGCAGACAATGACCAGTCAGCAAAGTGAGGTTCCGGGGCATGCCGGGAAATGCACATTCCACTTCCTTGCTGTTTCCACCGAGACCAACATATCTCTCCGTGCACTTGTTACGGCACTTGGGAGCCCCGCAGCTCTGCTGCCACCTGTTGGACACAATACAGTCATGAAGGCACTGCCCT
>NW_011178456.1:0-384 GCF_000146605.3 Meleagris gallopavo
GAAGGCGGTACAGTGAGAGGAGAGGAGAGGAGAGGAGAGGAGAGGAGAGGAGAGGAGAGGAGAGGAGAGGAGAGGAGAGGAGAGGAGAGGAGAGGAGAGGAGAGGAGGGAGGAGAGGAGAGGAGAGAGAGAGAGAGAGAGAGAGAGAGAGAGAGAGAGAGAGAGAGAGAGAGAGAGAGAGAGAGAGAGAGAGAGAGAGAGAGAGAGAGAGAGAGAGAGAGAGAGAGAGAGAGAGAGAGAGAGAGAGAGAGAGAGAGAGAGAGAGAGAGAGAGAGAGAGAGAGAGAGAGAGAGAGAGAGAGAGAGAGAGAGAGAGAGAGAGAGAGAGAGAGAGAGAGAGAGAGAGAGAGAGAGAGAGAGAGAGAGAGAGAGAGAGAGAGAGAGAG
>NW_011178457.1:0-471 GCF_000146605.3 Meleagris gallopavo
GAGAGGAGAGGAGGAGGAGAGGAGGAGGAGGAGGAGGAGGAGGAGGAGGGAGGAGGAGGAGGAGGAGGAGGAGGAGAGGAGGAGGAGGAGGAGGAGGAGGAGGAGAGGAGGAGGAGGAGGAGGAGGAGGAGGAGGAGGAGGAGGAGGAGGAGGAGGAGGAGGAGGAGGAGGAGGAGGAGGAGGAGAGAGAGGAGAGGAGGAGGAGGAGGAGGAGGAGGAGGAGGAGGAGGAGGAGGAGGAGGAGGAGGAGGAGGAGGAGGAGGAGGAGGAGGAGGAGGAGGAGGAGGAGGAGGAGGAGGAGGAGGAGGAGGAGGAGGAGGAGGAGGAGGAGGAGGAGGAGGAGGAGGAGGAGGAGGGAGGGAGGAGGAGGAGGAGGAGGAGGAGGAGGAGGAGGAGGACGGAGGAGAGAGAGGAGGAGGAGAGAGAGAGAGAGAGAGAGAGAGAGAGAGAGAGAGAGAGAAAAAAAAAAAA
>NW_011178458.1:0-327 GCF_000146605.3 Meleagris gallopavo
AAATACCAGATTTCTTCCCCGAAAATATGACACCTTTTCCAAGAAATAGCAGATTTTTCCCCAAAAATATGATATTTTCTCCAAGAAATGCCATTTTTATCGCATAAATACGACATTTTATACCGCAAATAGCCGCTTTCTCCCAAAAATATGCAGTTTTCTGCCAGGAACTGCAGTTTCCTCCCACAAATACCATTTTTCAACCAGAAATAGGGCGTTTTCTCCCAGAAATATCAGATTTTGCCCCCAAAACATGACATTTTCTTCCCAGAAATACGAGTTTTCTCCCAAAAATATGATATTTTGCTCCAGAAATTCCAGTTTTAT
>NW_011178459.1:0-349 GCF_000146605.3 Meleagris gallopavo
GGCAGAATATCATATTTTGGGAGAAAGCTACTATTTCTCGGAGAAAACGTCCTATTTCTGGTTGAAAAACGGTATTGATGGGAGAAAACGTCCTATTTCTGGTTGAAAAATGGTATTTGTGGGAGGAAACTGCAGTACCTGGCAGAAAATGGCATATTTTTGGGAGAAAGCGGCTATTTGCGGTATAAAATGTCGTATATTTGCGATAAAACTGGCATTTATTGGAGAAAATATCATATTTTTGGGGAAAAATCTACTATTTCTTGGAAAAGGTGTACATATTTAAGGGAATAAATGTAGGTATTTCTAGGAGAAAATGTACAATGTTTGGGGATAAAAATAGGTATTT
>NW_011178460.1:0-413 GCF_000146605.3 Meleagris gallopavo
CGTAAATAACTTCGTAATAGCATAACATTATACGAAGTTATACGAAGTTCCCTCAACATTTCTTTCTAAGAGAGGTGCTCCAGCCCTCTGATCATCTTCGTGGCCCTTCTCTGGACCTGCTCCAAAAGCTCCACATCATTCCTGTGCTGGAGCCCCAGGCCTGGACGCAGAGCTGCACATGGGGCCGCACCAGAGCCGAGTCGAGGGGGACAATCACCTCCCTCTCCCTGCTGATCGCTCCTCTTTGAATGCAGCCCAGGATACAGTTGGCCTTCTGGGCTGCAAGTGCACACTACTGGCTTATGTCCAGCTCTTTGTCCACCAGGATCCCCGAGTCCTCCGCAGGGCTGCTCCCAAGGGCTTCTACGCCCAGTTGGTACAAGCATCTGGGTTTCCCCTTCATCAGGGACATC
>NW_011178461.1:0-463 GCF_000146605.3 Meleagris gallopavo
AAGGGAGCAAGCGAGCGCTGCAGCCAGCAAGCTGCCGATGGGCCAAATGCCTGAAGTTTAGGGCTAAGGAGTTCAGGCCAGCACAGGGAGGACCGCAGAAGATGGCAGACTCGGCACCTGACGCTGAGGCCAGCCTGCCCGAGGGGCCACCAGCAACACCTGCGGTGTGGTGCTGCCGGCACACAAGGGCTCCAGGTCTGGGTAGTGCCAGCCACCAAGGGGCAGAGCTGGGCTCCAGCCGCGTCAGCAGGCTGTGGGCAGCAGGCTGCTGTGCCGGCGTCATCATGGGCAGCAGGCAGCACCGGCCAGCTGTCACCGTGTCGCCATGGCGACGTTTGTGACACGGCCACCCGGGGGGGGCATCAAGGTGATGCCCGGCGCTGGGTCCCGCATCCTGAAGGAGCATCTGGCAGAGGGCAGACGCATCTGAAGGATGAGCTCCGGCATGGCTGGCGCCAATGGG
>NW_011178462.1:0-498 GCF_000146605.3 Meleagris gallopavo
CCAGACAAGGACCCCCAACGATCTCAGGACACGGTGCTGGACAGCAGAACAGACTTTGTGCCGCAGTTTTCAGAGCAGATGACCATCTGTGGCTTACCCTGTCACGACAGACAGGAGGGCCTCACCTGGCTTCTCTAACTACGTGGCCAATGTCTAACTATATTCCCTTCCACTCACTTTTCTCTCTTTTCTTTGTTGTCTGTTACTCTCCCCAAAATTCTCTCAGCAGGTCCTAGGGACCTTCTAGCCTCTCTCCTCTGATGGGCATTTAGGAGGGCGTCCTGTGGCCATTCTGCCATAGGAAAAAGGGAACAGAATCATGTCTGCTTCTGCTGCTCCCTGCCCTTGGGATCTCCACTTTGTCTGACCTCATTTCCCTCCTTAGACTCATTAAACATTTGCTGCAACCTTCATTGTGTCCCTGCATGGTTTGTCCTTCTTCTGCTAATATGGTCAGATGAGAAAATTCTTGCTCTGAAATGACAAAGCACAAGTATA
>NW_011178463.1:0-498 GCF_000146605.3 Meleagris gallopavo
GGGCCTCTTGCACAAACCTGTGCTCCTTGCTCGGAGCACATGGCTGCACTCTGTGCACCATGTTGCTTACCACCAGAGAAGGCTCAGCTACCCAACACCATTTTTGCTTCCATCTTGTCTGAGAACTGCTCATGATGCACAGCCCTCATCTTTGCTTTGGTGAGGTGGGGACTGCCATTGCTTCCTCAGTCCCACAGACCCCTTCCCATCCCACGCTGCCATGGGAGATCAGGTTCTGGACCACCTGAGGACCCAAACATCCAGGAGTCCTTGGGTCCTGACGAGATGAGTCCCAGAGTTCCGAGGGAATTCACGGCTGCAGTCACCGAGCCACTCTCCATGGTATTTCACAAGTCGAGGCAGTCAGGTCAAGTCCCTGGTGAGGAGAAAAAAGGTGACAGCACACCTCTTAGGAAGGATAGAAAGTGTGACGCGGGGAACTACCAGCATGTCAGTCTCACCTCTGTGCTGGTCATGGATCATGGAGCAGATCATCCT
>NW_011178464.1:0-355 GCF_000146605.3 Meleagris gallopavo
CCCAGGAATATGACGTCTTCTACCAGAAATACCAGCTTTCTCTCAGAAATATGACATTTTGAACCAGAAATTCCAGTTTTCTCACCAAAACTCAGCGTTGTACTACCAGAAATACCAGTTTTCGCCCGGAAGTAGGCCATTTTCCCTCCGAAACGGCAGTTTTCTCCCCCAAAATGACGTTTTCTCCCAGGAATTGCACCTTTCCTCCTGACATATTACATTTTCTACCAAAAATACCAGTTGTCTCCCCAACAATATGGCAATATCTCCCAGAAATACCAGCTTTCTCACCCAAAACACAACTTTTCTTACCAGAAATACCAGGAATATCCCACAAAATAGGACATTTTCTGCC
>NW_011178465.1:0-375 GCF_000146605.3 Meleagris gallopavo
TGGTTGCTCTAACACCTGCAAGAGACATTGCAGTTCGGTCAGGGAACCAGCTTGTGCCAAGGTCAGTCACCTCCATATATGAGACTGAAAAAAATAGCTACAAAAAGTCAGCTAGTTTAGTAAGGAAGGAAAATTCTACTAAAATGGGGAGGGAAGAAGACAAAGCTGAATCAGGGTCATCATCAGGAGAGAAGAGTCAGAACTCATAAAGGAGACAATATCTTTCCAACTCCTAACTATGTGTGAGCTGCAAGATACATCAAAAGACAATCAGTCATCATCCTGGTGAGCATATTGTCACCTGATGCCTGATATTGGGATAACGAGGCAAGTCACCTAGGTTTAGAGGGTAGTGAATTCGGGCAGTTGGGATCC
>NW_011178466.1:0-360 GCF_000146605.3 Meleagris gallopavo
AGTGGTTTGTCCCACATGGGATGTCACTTGTGGTCCCCAGCACATCCAGCCAGCTGTCCCCACGCACTTTGGGTACCACGCTCTGCCCCCACTGTGCTTTCCTCCACCATCCCCACTGGGGGCAGCAGCAGGGACCTTTGGGGACTCAGTGACACCCCCCCAGGCACTGGATGTGCTATGGACACACAGGCACAGTGGAGCACACATGTGGCACAGACATGGATCAACTCTAAGGAAATGTTTTTGCAGTGAAGGAGCACACGTGTTACACCAATACGGTGTGTACCTGCTAAGGACACACGCGCATTGTTGTGTTCACACACAGGTTTACAGACATGGCATCACACACACATGCACAAA
>NW_011178467.1:0-382 GCF_000146605.3 Meleagris gallopavo
CGTTGGGGAATGGCTGCAAGAGCAGGGCAGCCATGAGAATATGTACGAGCATAGCTGGTGCAGTGGCACAGAGTGCATACCCATGAGAAAATACTAGGAGTTAGATAGGAGTCACAACGCCCTTGGGGCAGCATGTAAACAGCGGGCCCACATCTGCAGCTGTGCTCTGTGGATGTGGGGGGGGCTGACAAGGAAACTGGCTTAGCAGCACAGGGGTGAATGCAGACTGAGCATTGGTTAGGGCTGAGCAGCCCATCTAGCAGCCAACGTTGTGCACCAATAGTAAGTGAACACGTGTATCGGAAACCTATATAAACCCTATGTGTGCAACAATAAAGTGAAGCTTGATCACTCATATTGAGTACTGTCGTGCTTCCCGCTT
>NW_011178468.1:0-370 GCF_000146605.3 Meleagris gallopavo
GGCGTGTGATCTTGTCTTTTTGGGGGAGTGGCAAGTGTACTGAAGGGCTGCTAGGTGTAAGAGCAGCATGTGAATCTGGAGACTGCTTCCTTTGGGTGTGGGTGAGCCCTTAGAATGGGGTGAGTGATTCCTGCTTTCTTTCAGAGCTGTGAGCTCTGCTTTTCTGGAGGATCTCAAGCTGGATGGCTGTGATTAATGTGCTAATTGCATCCATGCGGTGGGTGTTTTTTAAGGGCATTGTGTGCATCCTTGTTGTGTTTTAAATTATGTTCTGCGTCTCTTCTGATTTCATTTTGCAGCCTGATGGAGTTGAAGGATTGCCTGGGCTCCTCCAGTCAGTGGTGTGAGATGTGTCCAGCAGGTAATGAAC
>NW_011178469.1:0-346 GCF_000146605.3 Meleagris gallopavo
GGTGTGACGTCACATGGGGTGTGTGACGTCATTTTGGTCGTGAGACGTCTCTTGAAGGTTGTGACGTCACGTAGGGTGTGTGACGTCATTTTTGGGGGTATGACATCACATGTGGTGGTGTCACGTCACATGGGGTGTGTGACGTCATTATGGGGGTGTGTGACGTCATTTTGGGGGTTGTGACGTCACATAGGGTGTGTGTCGTCATTTGGGGGTATGACATCACATGTGGTGGTGTGACGTCACATGGGGTGTGTGACGTCATTATGGGGGGTGTGTGACGTCATTTTGGGGGTATTGCGTCACATGGGGGGTTGTGACGTCACATTGGGGTGTGTGACGTCAT
>NW_011178470.1:0-459 GCF_000146605.3 Meleagris gallopavo
GTTTTTAATTGAAACACAAGCTTGCAGCCAGTGCTGTGAATCTATCACTGGGCTGTGAGACACTCCTGGCGTGAATTCTCTCTCTGTACCACTGGTTTTGTAGCAGTCATTGTTCCCTTTGCCTCGATATCCCTCTGGGTTCTCTGTAGGCGTCCCTTTCTGGAATCGTACTTCTCATTGGGAAACACAGCCTTTCCTCTTTGCTTTTGTGCACAGAACACCTGTATTTTATCCTCCTTTACGTGAACTTTATGGCAACCTTTGGGCTGTAATACCCCTGACAACGAAAACACAACTTGCATTTCAAAGTGGCGCTGCTGTGGTTTGTACCAATTTCCAGATCAGTGCTCCTGTGGTCTCTTAGGTAGGACAGGGGTGAAGGGGAGCGGCGTGAAGCTGTGTGCATTCCCTGCTGCGGAGCCGTGCCGGTGGCGGGGGGTTGGTTTGCTTTTTCTTGGC
>NW_011178472.1:0-312 GCF_000146605.3 Meleagris gallopavo
ACCATTTTGGTCTTCCATCTTGTCTGATAACTGCTCATTATGCACAGCCCTCATCTTTGCTTTGCTTTGGTGAGGTGGGGACTGCCATTGCTTCCTCAGTCCCACACACCCCTTCCCATCCCACACTGCCATGGGAGATCAGGTTCCGGACCACCTGAGGACCCAAAACATCCACGAGTCTTTGGGTCCTGACGAGATGAGTCCCAGAGTTCCGAGGGAATTCACCGCTGCAGTCACCGAGCCACTCTCCATGGTATTTCACAAGTCGAGGCAGTCAGGGCAAGTCCCTGGTGAGGAGAAAAAAGGTGACAG
>NW_011178473.1:0-328 GCF_000146605.3 Meleagris gallopavo
CTGGAGAAAATGTCATGTTTGGGGATAAAATAGGTATTTCTGGTGAAAACGTAGAGTCTTCGGTGATAAAACTGGAATTTCTGGAGCAGAATATCATATTTTGGGAGAAAGCTACTATTTCTTGAAGAAAATGTCATGTTTTGGGGGCAAAATCTGATATTTCTGGGAGAAAACGTCATATTTCTTCTAGAAAAAATGGTATTTGTGGGAGGAAACTGCAGTTCCTGGCAGAAAACTGCATGTTTTGGGAGAAAGCGGCTATTTGCGGTATAAAATGTCGTATATTTGCGATAAAACTGGCATTTCTTGGAGAAAATATCATATTTTT
>NW_011178474.1:0-311 GCF_000146605.3 Meleagris gallopavo
TTTCTCCCTGAACCGCAGGCCCCAACTGAAGCAATTGCAATTCCTCCTTTAAGAAGCAGAAGAGAAGCCAAAAAACACAAAGTAGTTACAAAGCAGCTGCATGTTTTTCTTACAGCGCTGCACACACACACGCTGGGCGCAGAGGGGGCAGCCCCTCCTAGTTTGCACTCCACAAGTGACAGCTTAAGGATAGTTTTGGGAGACCAAGTTATACATATGCAAAGAAGAGGAGGGGATAATTACAATCGGTTCCAAGCAACGAGGCGTAGATTATTCTGATATTACGATTAGAATACGAGGGCATATCACAG
>NW_011178475.1:0-313 GCF_000146605.3 Meleagris gallopavo
TTTTGCACGCAGGTGCAGCTTGATGAAAGTGTGGCAGCGAAGCTCTCTCAGTTCCCTGCCCCCATTTTGTAGGGATTTTGTTTGCCTGTTTTGATACAGTCAGCTGCTCTTCATTATGACTGCGTCCTTTGCCATAATCACATCTCTGACCGCATGGTTATTTTGAGCTCCTCTTCTTCCAGTGGCTCGGATAAGCAGTCTGAGAAAAATTCAGCACCTCCCCCAGCACTGTGATGGCTGTGCTGCTGCTTTCTGATCCTCGCTCTTACCTGTGCTTTTCCCTTACAGGGCACAACTCTCTCTCAGGGCCCAA
>NW_011178476.1:0-303 GCF_000146605.3 Meleagris gallopavo
AGGGAGTGCAGTCAGTAATTCCTAGTGCGTGTGTTTATATTTTGTTTGTATATATTAAGCATGATGTAGTGATGTGGAATAAGGGGTGGAATGTCATGGTTTCATGATTTTTCATTATCAGTATTCCACATCATAACATCATGCAATGCACTGGGGTTTTGACTGCTGATGCTCAAGTTCCGGGTGCCTGTGCAGCGGAGAAGAGCAGCTACGTTTCCCCAGGGGGCTTTGCGGTCAGCGAGGAGATATAACTCCCGGCAAGGTCACCTGATGCTCTCTTCTCTGCCTGCGCTGCTTCGCTTG
>NW_011178477.1:0-339 GCF_000146605.3 Meleagris gallopavo
TATTTTCTCCAAGAAATGCCAGTTTTATCGCATAAATACGACACTTTATAACGCAAATAGCCGCTTTCTCCCAAAAATATGCAGTTTTCTGCCAGGAACTGCAGTTTCCTCCCACAAATACCATTTTTCAACCAGAAATAGGACGTTTTCTCCCATCAATACCGTTTTTCAACCAGAAATATGACGTTTTCTCCGAGAAATAGTAGCTTTCTCCCAAAATATGATATTTTGCTCCAGAAAATTCCAGTTTTATCACCGAAGACTCTACGTTTTTCACCAGAAATACCTATTTTATCCCCAAACATGACATTTTCTCCAGAAATACCAGATTTCTTCCCC
>NW_011178478.1:0-430 GCF_000146605.3 Meleagris gallopavo
ATTGAGATATCAGTGGCTCTCCCCTTGTCCATTGATAGAGTGACACCGCCATAGAAGGCCACTTCTATCAAATCCAGCAGGATTTGCCCTTGGTGAAGCCATGCTGAGTCTCCTGTATCACCTCTTTGCCTCCTATGTGCCTTAGTATGGAATCACAGAATGTCAGGGATTGGAAGGGACCTCTAAAGATCATCTCTTCCAGTCCCCCTGGACTGCCAGAGCAGCAGCTCCTGTATTAGGTCAGTTAGGAACACTTCCAGGTGGGCTTTGAATGTCTCCAGAGAAGGAGAGCCAACCTCTCTGGGCAGCCAGTTCCAGTGTTCTGTTACCCTCATTGTAAAGAGATTTTTTCTCATATTTATGTGGAACCTCCTGTGTTCCAGTCTGCGCCCACTGCCCCTTGTCCTATTGTGGGGTGTCACTGAGAAGG
>NW_011178479.1:0-387 GCF_000146605.3 Meleagris gallopavo
TATGGTATCAACAGAATTTTATAAGGAGAGAGAATGTGAAATTGATGGTGGATCGGCCTTACCACAACGCTGAGATGAGAAGCGCAGGCAGAGAAGCGCAGGCGAGAAGCGCAGGCGAGAAGCGCAGGCAGAGAAGCGCAAGCGAAGCAGCGCAGGCAGAGAAGCGCAAGCGAAGCAGCGCAGGCAGAGAAGAGAGCATCAGGTGACCTTGCCGGGAGTTATATCTCCTCGCTGACCGCAAAGCCCCCTGGGGAAACGTATCTGCTCTTCTCCGCTGGACAGGCACCCGGAACTTGAGCATCAGCAGTCAAACCCCCAGTACATTGCATGATGTTATGATGTGGAATACCGATAATGAAAAATCATGAAACCATGACATTGAAAGGC
>NW_011178480.1:0-362 GCF_000146605.3 Meleagris gallopavo
TACCAGTTTTTCGCCCGGAAATAGGCCATTTTCTCTTCAGAAATGGCAGTTTTCTCCCCCAAAATGACGTTTTCTCCCAGGAATTGCACCTTTCCTCCTGACATATTACATTTTCTACCAAAAATACCAGTTGTCTCCCCAACAATATCGCAACTATCTCCCAGAAATACCAGCTTTCTCACCCAAAACACAACGTTTCTTACCAGAAATACCAGGAATCTCCCCCAATAATGTGACATTTTCTGCCAGGAATTGCAGTTTTCTCCCAGAAATACCACATTTTCTCACAGAAATACCGGTTTTCCCTCCGAAAATAGGACATTTTGTCCTAGAAAGTGGAATTTTTCCCCCCAAAATAAAAC
>NW_011178481.1:0-323 GCF_000146605.3 Meleagris gallopavo
AAATGGCGTATTTTGGGGGGAAAAACTCCACTTTCTCGGACAAAATGACCTATTTTCGGAGGGAAAACTGGTATTTCTGTGAGAAAATGTGGTATTTCTGGCCGAAAACTGCAATTCCTGGCAGAAAATGTCCTATTTTCGGGGAGAATCCTGGTATTTCTGGTAGGAAACGTTGTGTTTTGGGTGAGAAAACCGGTATTTCTGGGAGATATTGCCATATTGTTGGGGAGACAACTGGTATTTTTGGTGAGAAAATGTAATATTTCAGGAAGAAAGGTGCAATTCCTGGGAGAAAACGTCATGTTGGGGGAGAAAACTGCCAT
>NW_011178482.1:0-327 GCF_000146605.3 Meleagris gallopavo
TTCCTAGGTTTTGAACAATTTCAGCTACAAAATGTGAACCTTTATCTGATGATATCCCTATTGGTACCCCAAATGTAGATATAACATTTTTTAGCATAACCTTTACTACTTCCCTTGTTTCATTGGTGATCAGCCTCTGGTCATCCTGAAAAAGTATCAATCAATACCAGTAAGTATCTGTAGCCAGTTTTTCGTGGGAGCTCAGAAAAATCTATCTGCCAATAGTTTCCTGGGCTGTGTCCTCTCCTTGTAACTCCAGGAGGTGGTCTTTTTGTATTGTATGGATTATATTTCAGGCATACTTCACACTTTGCTCACCATGCTTTT
>NW_011178483.1:0-366 GCF_000146605.3 Meleagris gallopavo
GTTAACCAAGAACGTGAACAATAGGGCTGACCACAACTGCATCGAGTCGTGCAACAGCTCTACAGAGAGTTCTGAGTTTCCCAGGAAAGCCTCTGGGGGGAAGGAGAGGGTCAGCCTGCTGACTGGTCCAGAAGTTAACAGCAACGTCCTCCCTGCCATTCCTCCTCCCTGAGGCCGTTTGTAACTATTTTCTTACTGCTAGGTAGAATCCCAGCACTTCCAGTCAAACATACCTTGGCTTTGTCAAGTTAGTCAGAGAGCATGTTCTCGACAGAAAGGTGGAAAACAGCTGGCCCAGGGCAACAGCAAGGAGATGATCAGTGCCATAACATCGCCAAGCCCACAGCCCTCTGGCATTATCACAGA
>NW_011178484.1:0-387 GCF_000146605.3 Meleagris gallopavo
AGGTGTTGGATAACAGGGGAGGTCCCTGAAGACTGGAGGATAGCCAATGTCACTCCGGTCTTCAAAAAGGGCAAGAAGGAAGAGCCGGGGAATTATAGGCCTGTCAGCCTCACCTCCGTCCCTGGAAAGGTGATGGAACAGCTTGTGCTGGATACCATCTCCAGACAGCTGGGAGAAAAGGAGGTTATCAGGAGTAGTCAGCATGGGTTCACCAAGGGGAGGTCGTGCTCGACCAACCTGGTGGCCTTCTTTCTACGATGCTGTCACATGCTGGTGGATGGGGGAAGAGCGGTAGATTTGGTCTACCTTGATTTTAGAAAGGCATTTGATACTGTCTGCCACGAGATCCTTATAACACAGCTGAGGAAGTGTGGGATAGACGAGGGG
>NW_011178485.1:0-448 GCF_000146605.3 Meleagris gallopavo
TTTTGTAGCCAGGCGACAGATGGCAGCAGAGGCCAGGATGACAGCACAGCACCTGACGTGGAGGTGCGCACGGAGCACAGGGCTGTCACTTAACTCCTCCGCACTGAACAGAGCATTTATGAAGACCAACACGTGGATGTGAGCGCAGTGAGGCTTCAGCAGTGGCAACAGCGATGCAAAAGACAAACCACCCAAACAGCCAGATTGTTTTTTTCTTTTAACCAAGCACAGCATGCAGGCACTCGTTCAACACTGGAAAAAAAGCATAGCTAATGGTGGTAACCGTGTTGAAAAACAGAGTTTTGTAGCTGAGAATTCACTCTATGTATCTGTTGTCATTTCTATGGAAATAAATAGGAGGCATTCCTTTCAGAGCAATCTACGTACATCATCAATGAGCCATCATCCTAGTAATGCAGTAATACTAATAATAGGAACAGAAAAAAAC
>NW_011178486.1:0-301 GCF_000146605.3 Meleagris gallopavo
AGCTGGTATTTCTGGGAGAAAATGTCCTGTTTCTGGTTGAAAAATGGTATTTGTGGGAGGAAACTGCAGTTCCTGGCAGAAAATGGCATGTTTTTGGGAGAAAACTGGTATTTGTGGTGGAAAATGTCGTATTTTTGTGATAAAACTGTCACTTGTTGGAGAAAATACCATATTTTTGGGGAGAAAACCGCCATTTCTGAGAGTTAAATGCCGTATTTCCGGGAGAAAACTGGTATTTCTGGTAGAAAACGCTGATTTTGTTGTGAGAGAACTGGTATTTCTGTTCCAAAATGTCATATTT
>NW_011178487.1:0-411 GCF_000146605.3 Meleagris gallopavo
GTGAACTGTGGGTTTGTATTTCAAATCAGCACACGGAAGGGAACTGTAAATCCCGGGGATTAAGACCCCAAGCAACACGCAATGAGAACAGTCCCGGGAAGAACAGACAGAAAGCCTCGTTAGAAAGACAGTGCACCTAACCCAGATGCCTGTTGTGTGCCTGTACCTCTCATGGGTGTCATGTCATGGTCTGTAGCTCCCTCCTGCCTTTCTGCAAGGCTGCGCTTCAGAGGAAGGCCACTGGCATCAGCTTCTGACAGAAAGGAAAAAAGAAAGACATGAAGAGCATCTCTTTGGAGGAAGACTTGAGCACAGTCAGACACAAATTTCTGGTCTTCAAGCATAGTTTCTTCCAGTGCCTTTCTGCTGATTCAACACTGTCCCATTTCTGCAGTCAGCACAGATCTGCAG
>NW_011178488.1:0-395 GCF_000146605.3 Meleagris gallopavo
AGGACTTCGAGTCTTTATGAAGTCACGCTGGCAGCCTCCCTCAGCTCAGACACGTGGGGCGGTCACTCCGTCCTGGTGGTCACTGCTGGAGCTCCGCTCTGGGTGACAGCCACTTCGTGTGTTGAGAGTGGTCCGTGGGAGAGAACAGGATGAAGGTCAGCCTGACTCTCTTCCTGATCTTACTTGCCTTCATGTCTCCAATTCCTGACTTTGCCAGCTGTCTCAGCTGGGCCCGGAATTGGGGACAAAAAGCTGCTCCTTCCCGAGGAGCAGCAACCCTTAGAGATCGAGTGCCAGGCCTCCAGCTGGCTCTCCCGGCTTGGTCTAACCACCTGCCCCATCAAGATCGAGGATGGGAACAAAAACCAAGTCCTCCACGAGGAGGACGGCCCGGG
>NW_011178489.1:0-444 GCF_000146605.3 Meleagris gallopavo
CTTGCAATTTTCTTTTCCCTTTCTGATCACTGGAATACAGTCCTCCATTAAGTTTCTTAGCAGCTGTTTCGTAGTCTTCATAGTCTTTGTCTCAAATGTAGGAAACAAGTGGAAGTTCTCAGCGATGCTCCAAATCCAGAGAAGTCTAAGTCTGCTAAGCCCTTCCGACTCAGAATCCCACCAGGCATACAAAACTTCTGCATGTGTGTTAAGAGCTTTACTCATCAGCAAGCAAGCTTCCCTTTCCTATTTGCATACAGGTGCTTTAATACAATATTGACAGCTTTTCAGCCCAGAGGTCTGGCATAGGTTTCACGTCTTGTGAAAACAAGCATCTTGGTAATTCTATTAAGAGCACCACAGGAGAGATTTGGGAAGGGAGACACACGATCCTTGCCCAAAAGGAAGATGGCAGGAGTATCACTGCCCATCAGTCTGAACTAT
>NW_011178490.1:0-357 GCF_000146605.3 Meleagris gallopavo
TGCGCTGCGCATCCGCGCAGGTGGCACCCGCAAGGCGGCTGCGGGGAGGGGGGGTGAGGGCGGTTTGGGGGAGGGTGGGGGGTGGGAGAGCTGTGGGATAGCGAAGAGAGGAGGGGGGGGTGAAAGGGGGTCCCCGGGGGGGGCCCTTCCCGCGGAGCTGTCACTCGGGGTGACCCATGGGGGAGCCCCGGGGCTGGGCTGGAGCCGCCGCTTTGTGCTTTGCGCTTTTATTTTATTACCGCTTTGCCTTTTTCTCTTTTTTTTTGTCCCTTTTCTCTCTTTTTCCCCCCTTTCCTCTTTTTTTAAATTTTCTTTGCCCTTTTTTCTCCTTTTTTCCCCACCCTTTTCTCCCCTTTT
>NW_011178491.1:0-317 GCF_000146605.3 Meleagris gallopavo
AATAGGTATATATAGTCAATTGAAAACATGGATGGAAATAACTATGTGGCATCTGCATATTATGTGGCATACCATTCCAGAGGGAGCTGCTAATTTTACAGGGTTGGGGATTTTTAAGCAGGTTTCCAGCCTCTCCTTTGAATTCTTTATGCAGATTTTCAATGCTCACCTGATCACATTATTAATCTCCGTGAATGTACTGCTCACCATTTCACTTATTACTAGTATTTATTATATTTTGAGGAAGTCTGCCCCAAAACCAGAAAATACTGAGTGGCAGGGAATGTGGAGAGGCCTGGGGAGACTTTAGAGAGATG
>NW_011178492.1:0-351 GCF_000146605.3 Meleagris gallopavo
GTTTCGTGGGCCTCCCCAGTAACCAAAAAAACAGGGATCTCTTGGAAAGAGTCCAGCGGAGGGCCACAAAGATGGTGAAGGGCCTGGAGCATCTCCCCTATGAAGAAAGGCTAAGTGAACTGGGTCTGTTTAGCCTTGAGAAAAGAAGACTGAGAGGGGACCTGATCCAGGTCTATAAATATCTAAGGTGTGGGGGCCAGAGTGGTGAGGCCAGACTGTTTTCAGCAGTGTGTGGAGACAGGACAAGGGGAAACGGACAGAAACTGCAGCATAGGAAGTTCTGCACAAATGTGCGTAAGAACTTCTTTACGGTGAGGGTGACGGAGCACTGGAACAGGCTGCCCAGGGAGG
>NW_011178493.1:0-357 GCF_000146605.3 Meleagris gallopavo
AAATTAGGGGCAAGAGCTTTTCAGCTTAGTGCATGGAAAAAAGTCACTGTTCATGTAGGAAATTCAGCACCTCTCTAAGCCTAGAGACAAAGGGAAACTGTAGAACATTCCTTATGTTTTCCACTAGTTGGCTAAAGAATTAATGTACCTAACATACCACGAAATCTGTAAATGAATATGTAAAGCCGAACAGTGAAAAACTGACACAAGAATGGAAGCGGTAGCTGTATGATGCTACTAAGAAACAGTCTAAGAGGATTTCTTGATATTCTAGATGCTCTGAAGGATTGCCTGTAGACTTCCTCCCCGTTTTAGAGCTGCAAATCATAGAAAAAAATCACCCTCTCATATCATAAA
>NW_011178494.1:0-357 GCF_000146605.3 Meleagris gallopavo
AAAAAGCGGCCTTTCTGGGAGAAAGCGTCTTAGTTTGGGGAGAAAGTGTCATAGTGCGGAGTGTGGTGTAGCAGATTAGGGGGAACTGGGAGGTATTCCTAAGAGAACTGTCATTTCTGGGTGAAAAGGTCTTATGTGGGGGGGAAAAGGCGAGGAATGTGTGAGAAAGCTGGTGTTTCTGGGAGTAAATGCCATCTTTTGGGGGCTAGAAATGGTCTTTCTGGTGGGATGTGCCACATCTTTGTGAGGCAATCGGTGTTTGTGAGGGCCAATGGCATATATTCTGGATCGAAATGGTCTTTCCGCAGTAAAATGCCAAAAGTCTGGGAGTAAGTGTCATGATGAGGAATGTAATGG
>NW_011178495.1:0-373 GCF_000146605.3 Meleagris gallopavo
GGGGGGTTAAAAAAAAAGAAAGCAAAACCAAAACGGCCGGAGGGGGAGGGTGGGAAAGTTGTGAAAAGTGCCGATTTCACCTCAAACTGGGGCCGGTCCGAGCAGACGGACGGACAGACGGGACAGCAGGGGGGGCACGGAGGCTTTTGGGGGAGAAAAAGGTTAAAATGGGATTTTTGGGGGGCTGGGAAAGGAAAGGTGAAGGAATGCGTGCTGGAGGGAGGGGGGAAAAAGGGGGGGAAATGGGGATTTGGGGGGCAGGGGAGGGCTTGTGGGGGAAAAATGGGCCTGCAGTGCAAACTGACCCATTTCTGGGGGGTTTGGGGGAAAAAAAGGCCCTAAAATACAAACTGACCCATTTCTGACTGTTTTT
>NW_011178496.1:0-526 GCF_000146605.3 Meleagris gallopavo
TTGGTGAGAAAATGTAATATTTCAGGAAGAAAGGTGCAATTCCTGGGAGAAAACGTCATGTTGGGGGAGAAAACTGCCATTTCTGAGAGAAAATGGCCTACTTGCGGGCAAAAACTGGTATTTCTGTTAGGAAACGCTGAGTTTTTGGTGAGAAAACTAGCATTTCTGGTACAAAACGTCCTATTTCTGGGAGAAATCTGGTATTTCTGGGAGAAAATGTCCTGTTTCTGGTTGAAACATAATACTTGTGGGAGGAAACTGCAGTTCCTGGCGGAAAATGGCATGTTTTTGGGAGAAAACTGGTATTTGTGGGGGAAAATGTCGTATTTTTGTGATAAAACTGTCACTTGTTGGAGAAAATACCATATTTTTGGGGAGAAAACTGCCATTTCTGAGAGTTAAATGCCGTATTTCCGGGAGAAAACTGGTATTTCTGGTAGAAAACGCTGATTTTGTTGTGAGAGAACTGGTATTTCTGTTACAAAATGTCATATTTCATGGAGAAATCTGCTCTTTCTGGAAGAAA
>NW_011178497.1:0-353 GCF_000146605.3 Meleagris gallopavo
GTCATATTTCATGGAGAAATCTGCTCTTTCTGGAAGAAATCGTGATATTTCTTGGGAGAATACTGCAATTTCTGGGTGACAAAGGCGTATTTTGGGGGGGGGAAACTGCCGTTTCTCGAGACGAAGATGTCCTTAGTTTCGGAGGGAAACCGGTATTTCTGTTAGAAAATGTGGTATTTCTGGGAGAAAACTGCAATTCCTGGCAGAAAATGTCACATTATTGGGGGAGAATCCTTGTATTTCTGGTAGGAAACGTTGTGTTTTGGGTGAGAAAACGGGTATTTCTGGGAGATATTGCCATATTGTTGGGGAGACAGCTGGTATTTTTGGTAGAAAATGTAATATTTCAGGAG
>NW_011178498.1:0-518 GCF_000146605.3 Meleagris gallopavo
GTGGGAGGGTCCTTAAAGGTCACAGAACCATGGAATGTATGGAGTGGAGGGTCCTTTAAGGTCACAGAAGCATGGAATGGTTGGTGTGGCAGGGTCCATAAAGGGTACAGTACCATGGAATGGCTGGGTGGGAGGGTCCTTAAAGGTCACAGAACCATGGAATTTTTGGGATGAGAGGGTCCTTACAGGTCAGAGAACCTTGCAATTGTTGGAATAGGAGCGTCCTTAAATATCACAGAAGCATGGAATTGTTGGGAAGGGAGGGTCCTTAAAGGTCACAGAACCATGGAATGACTGGGGAGGTAGGGTCCTTAAATCTCAAAGAACCATGCAATGTTTGGGCTGTGAGGGTCCTTAAAGGTCACAGAACCACGGAATATTTGGGGTGGGAGGGCCCTTAAAGGTCACAGAAGCATGGAATGGTTTTGGATGGGTGGGTCCTTAAAGGTCACAGAACCTTGGAATGGTTGGGGTGGGAGGGTCCTAAAAGGTCACAGAACCATGGAATGGTTGGGTCC
>NW_011178499.1:0-375 GCF_000146605.3 Meleagris gallopavo
AGCGATTTGTCTGGTTAATTCCGATAACGAACGAGACTCTGGCATGCTAACTAGTTACGCGACCCCCGAGCGGTCGGCGTCCAACTTCTTAGAGGGACAAGTGGCGTTCAGCCACCCGAGATTGAGCAATAACAGGTCTGTGATGCCCTTAGATGTCCGGGGCTGCACGCGCGCTACACTGACTGGCTCAGCTTGTGTCTACCCTACGCCGGCAGGCGCGGGTAACCCGTTGAAACCCATTCGTGATGGGGATCGGGGATTGCAATTATTCCCCATGAACGAGGAATTCCCAGTAAGTGCGGGTCATAAGCTCGCGTTGATTAAGTCCCTGCCCTTTGTACACACCGCCCGTCGCTACTACCGATTGGATGGTTT
>NW_011178500.1:0-462 GCF_000146605.3 Meleagris gallopavo
TATGTCTCTGCCTTTATTTCGTGCGACAATTCATTCTAGTCAGGTTTCCACTGCTATACTTCTGCATTCAGAGAGGAAAAGAGTGGAAGGGAAAACCCTCTCTAATAGGACACCTGGAAGTTCGAGGAGCGACAGATGTAGTGCTCTCAGGGAGAGCCTTTCAGAAAGAGGGGAGAGATCCTTTCAGGACTTCGGAGAAAAAACCCCCCACTCGCAGGTAGTGCAGGAAAGCATCGGAATCGCACTCCTTCGCTCTCACGCGCAGAAAGCGGCATTCGCGCTGAACCGCTCCGGAGACTTGGCCGTAGCTGGCCGGGAAAACGCGTTTCTCCCCGAATGCGCTTTCTACCGTCAGCAGCGGTCTCGTGTTTCTCGCTTGCCGAGAACGAACCACTTCTGCCGGTTGCTTTTCTCCGATGAGTGAGCGGGCTTCTGTGCGCACATCGGAAAGGAGCGGTTTGC
>NW_011178501.1:0-437 GCF_000146605.3 Meleagris gallopavo
AAAAAAAAGACGGAGCATGAAAAAGAGAAAAGCAAAAACAAAGAGAAGGACAGAAATGACAAAATACAGACAAAAGAAATAAGAAGGAAAAACAAGAATACAAAACGAAAATGCCACAAAAAAAAGAAGAAAGGAAACATCCAAAGCACACCCAAAAAAGAGAAATAGGCCAAAGAAGCAAAAGACAACAAAAGCCAACGGCAGCAAAACGCTGGGGAGCAAAGCAAAAGGAGAGGGAAAAGAAAACGAAACCGAGCGAACCGAAGGAAAAGCAAAAGCAGACGAGCGAGGGAAACGAAAAAGAACCAAAAAGCGGCCGACGAAAACGGCAAAGAAACAGGACTCAGCGCGACGGCAAAAGCAAAGATGCCAAGAGGCTGCGCTGCAGCCCAAAGCTCACAGCCGTGCTGGGAGGAGGAAAAGGGCAGCTCCTGGGC
>NW_011178502.1:0-311 GCF_000146605.3 Meleagris gallopavo
GAGATTAATAACGTGATCAGGTGAGCATTGAAAATCCGCATAAAGAATTCAAAGGAGAGGCTGGAAACCTGCTTAAAAATCCCCAACCCTGTAAAATTAGCAGCTCCCTCTGGAATGGTGTGCCACATAATATGCAGATGCCACATAGTTATTTCCATCCATGTTTTCAATTGGCTATATATACCTATTGCTCCATAGAGCAAAGTGGTGAACTTAATTAAGGCCCAGTATGTTTTTAGCATTAAGAAAGAAGAGACAGTGGCATGCAGCCCCTTAAAAGGCAGTTTCAGTAGAGAAAGCATTTTTTTCTT
>NW_011178503.1:0-345 GCF_000146605.3 Meleagris gallopavo
GGCTTGCTTTTGGAAGAAAACGGGTATTTAGTGGTAGAAAATTGTCATATTTATACGATAAAACTGGCATTTCTTGGAGAAAATATCATATTTTTAGGGAAAAATCTACTATTTCTTGGAAAAGGTGTCATATTTAAGGGAAGAAATCTGGTATTTCTGGAGAAAATGTAATTTTTGAGGAGAAAATTGGTATTTCTGGTAGAAAACGCAGAGTCTTCGGTGATAAAACTGGAATTTCTGGTGCAAAATATCATATTTTGGGAGAAAACGCGTATTTCTGAGAGAAAATGACATGTTTTGGGGAAGAAAAACTGGTATTTCTGGGTGAAAATGTCATTTTTTAGG
>NW_011178504.1:0-320 GCF_000146605.3 Meleagris gallopavo
TTTAAAGCCAGGCGCACATCTCTGTCCAGTTCTCTGTGTCCCGGCTCCTGCAGTGACATCGCTGACAGCTTTCTCCTCCGAGGGAGCACCGAGCAGCAGCTCGTCCGCCTGGGCTCGGCGGATGGGCTGTGAGGAGAGCACGGCCCGGACCACGACTTGAGGAACGAGCTCAGCTCACTGCTGGCCGCGTTCTGCAGTCCCCCAGGTCCTGAGAGCTGCGCTGGACTCACCGGGCAGCACGGCGTGGTGCAGGGGATGCAGAGAGAACACAGGGTGCTCAGCAGACTTGCTCGGGCAGGAGGTTCTCCTTCAGCATGGAG
>NW_011178505.1:0-385 GCF_000146605.3 Meleagris gallopavo
AGGAGATCCCCATCCCTCTGCTCTGCGCTGGTCAGGCCTCATCTGCAGTGCTGCGTCCAGATGTGGAGTCCTCAGTGCAGGGAGACATGGAGCTGTGCGAGTGCATCCAGAGTACAGCCACAACACGAACCCAAGGATGGAACCCCTCTCCTGTAAGCAAGGAGAGCTGGGCTGTTCAGCCTGGAGAAGTGAAGGTTCCAAGGGAACCTGGTAACAGCCTTTCAATACCTAAAGGAAAGAACAAGGGAAAATGGAGGTGAAATCTAAGGAAAATGTCTTGTACAGTGAGGGTGCTGAGGCAGCGGCACAGGTTGCCAGAGACATGGTGGATGTGCTGGCCCTTTCAAGGTGAGCCTGGCTCAGACTCTGAGCAACTTGATCTAGC
>NW_011178506.1:0-365 GCF_000146605.3 Meleagris gallopavo
GCCATGGAGATGCTCATGTGCCCAGCAGTCGGGCCAGTGAAGGACAACAAAGCAACCACCAGGAAGATCGAGCTGCCAAAATTGAGGCCGCTTTTATTTTCCCTTGCTTTGCTTTGGTTTGCTCTTTTGTGCTTCCTTTTCACCTCTGCTTCACGTTGCTTCGCATTGCTTTCTAGTTTTCTTGCTTTGCTTTGCTTTCCTTTCTACTCTGCTTGTTCCCACTTCTTCCCTTTGCTTTCGTTTTTCCTTTGTTTTTTAGTTCTTGGTTTTGAATTGACTTCATCTTCTGTTTGCTCCTTTTTCTCTTTCTGACTCGTTTAACTCAAGCCTGTTCCCTGCGCTTTCCTTCTGTGCTTGGTGCTGTT
>NW_011178507.1:0-333 GCF_000146605.3 Meleagris gallopavo
GTGTCTTCGTGAATAAAACTGGTATTTCTGGTGCAAAATACCATATTTTGGGAGAAAACGCGTATTTCTGGGAGAAAATGTCATGTTTTGGGGGCAAAATCTAGTATTTCTGAGAGAAAACGTCATAATTCTGGTTGAAAAATGGTATTTGTGGGAGGAAACTGCAGTTCCTGGCAGAAAGTGGCTTACTTTTGGGAGAAAACGGGTATTTGTGGAAGAAAGTACCATATTTTTGGGGAGAAATCTACTATTTCTGAGAGAAAATGTCATATTTTGGGGAAGAAAACTGGTATTTCTGGGAGAAAATGTCATTTTTTAGGAGAAAATCGGTGT
>NW_011178508.1:0-343 GCF_000146605.3 Meleagris gallopavo
GGAGGCTGAATTCGCACTTGTCGGCATCGGAATCGCACTCCTTCGCTCTCACGTGTAGAAAGCGGCATTCGCGCTGAACCGCTCCGGAGACTTTGCCGGAGCTGGCCGAGAAATCGCGTTTCTCCCCAAACTCCGCTTTCAGCCGTCAGCAGCGGTCTGGTGTTTCTCGCTTGCCGAGAACGGACCACTTCAGCCGGCTGCTTTTCTCCGACGAGTGAGCGGGCTCCTGTGCGCACTTCGGAAAGGAGCGGTTTGCACTTCGCCTTGGCTATATGCAGAATGCACTACGCCTACCTCTGAATACTATGTCCCTGCCTTTATTTCGAGCCACAATTCATTCTAG
>NW_011178509.1:0-397 GCF_000146605.3 Meleagris gallopavo
GTAGTGAATTGGTGACTTCTTCTTCACTCAAGAACCAAGACTCTGCACGCTAATTTTGGATGGGTTTAACTGTGGTATCTGAAGACATTGTTTCCATCAGAATTATCCCAGCACTGTGCAGGTGTCTTCACTGAACCCCCTGAGCTGATGTCTGAGAGCACCTGCCTCCTCCAGCTGAGCCATAGGAAAACTAACTGAGCCCAGTAATTCTAATTTTTGCAGATGTTGTGAATATGCTCCCAAATGTTTCCTTTAGTGATAAGTAATGTCTCAGCACTCTGATAATCCTATCTCTGGCACAACCTGGAACCTCTCTGCAAACCTTGGCTGCCCGTTCCCAGCACCGTTTCTTCCTTCCTCTCTTTAGAAGCAGTGTGGTGCAGTTCCCCGTGTTTGT
>NW_011178510.1:0-373 GCF_000146605.3 Meleagris gallopavo
TCATGAAGGCACTGCCCTGCATCCGGGCCTCTTGCACAAACCTGTGCTCCTTGCTCGGAGCACATGGCTGCACTCTGTGCACCATGTTGCTTACCACCAGAGAAGGCTCAGGTACCCAACACCATTTTGGCTTCCATCTTGTCTGAGAACTGCTCATGATGCACAGCCCTCATCTTTGCTTTGGTGAGGTGGGACTGCCATTGCTTCCTCAGTCCCACAGACCCCTTCCCGTCCCACACTGCCATGGCAGATCAGGTTCTGGACCACCTGAGGACCCAAACATCCCAGGAGTCTTTGGGTCCTGACGAGATGAGTCCCAGAGTTCCGAGGGAATTCACCGCTGCAGTCACCGAGCCACTCTCCATGGTATTTC
>NW_011178511.1:0-346 GCF_000146605.3 Meleagris gallopavo
CAACTTGATCTAGCTGTGGATGGTCAGCATGGGGCAGTCGGATCACATCGCAAACCTACCTGCATACAAGCAGCGCACCAACATGGGGTGCATGATGTTCATTACCCTGCTGTACAGATCTCACACCACTGATTGGAGGAGCCCAGGCAATCCTTCAACTCCATCAGGCTGCAAAATGAAATCAGAAGAGACGCAGAACATAATTTAAAACACAACAAGGATGCACACAATGCCCTTAAAAAACACCCACCGCATGGATGCAATTAGCACATAGCCCTATTAATTACAGCCATCCAGCTTGAGATCCTCCAGAAAAGCAGAGCTCACAGCTCTGAAATCAAGCAGG
>NW_011178512.1:0-393 GCF_000146605.3 Meleagris gallopavo
CAAGCATTCCTTTCCTGTTCAGAGTATGTTTGTTGGCTTTGCTTTCAGTTGCTCCTTTGCTTTCCATTCTTTGCCTTGCCTTGCTTTGCCTCCCTTGTCTCCTTGCCCATGCCATTCCTCTTAGCTTGCCTTCACTTACCTGATGCTGTCTCTGTGCCTTGACTGTTGTGTTTTTTCCTTTCCAGGCTTCTGGAAGTGCAGGCAGCTCTCGGATTTCGTGCAGTGCTTGCTGCGTTTACAGCTCCTTCTCGGTTTCCCAGGTGGTTCCCCACCTCGTGGGCATCCTTGCCTCTTGCCTTGTGCTGGCCTGGAGGCTTTTCCTCTGCTGGCTGGGCGGATCCATGCCCGGTAGCTACCTTCCTCCTCCTTGGCATGACTGCCAGTGCTTTGCCT
>NW_011178513.1:0-391 GCF_000146605.3 Meleagris gallopavo
TACGTCCAAGAGCCAGCCCTCCAAATGGCTCTTCTGGTTTGAACAAACCACCAGCTCCGCCAAGATCCACGACGGGAATAAAACCAAGGTCTTTCACGAGGAGCAGAGCCCGGTTCACACCAACACACAGACCTCCAACTGGCTCTGCTGGATTGGACTAAACACCTGTCCTGGAAATGGAGATCAAAAACTTGTGCGTCCTGAGGAGAGGCTGCCCACCAACTGGCCCTTCTGGGTTGGCCTTTCTCCACACCCCAAATGGGTCCCTGTCAGCAAGCCTGTTGTTCCAAAGGACCCAAAGCAGCAGTCCCCGCACACCGAGCAAAAGGCCTTCAGTCTGCCTGACACCCTGCACCACCTCTGGGACGTCCTTATGCAATACCCGGAAGCT
>NW_011178514.1:0-365 GCF_000146605.3 Meleagris gallopavo
AACTGGAATTTCTGGAGCAAAATATCATATTTTGGGAGAAAGCTAATATTTCTCGGAGAAAACGTCATATTTCTGGTTGAAAAACGGTATTTATGGGAGAAAACGTCCTATTTCTGGTTGAAAAATGGTATTTGTGGGAGGAAACTGCAGTTCCTGGCAGAAAATGGCATATTTTGGGAGAAAGCGGCTATTTGTGGTATAAAATGTCTTATATTTGCGATAAAAACTGGCATTTCTTGAAGAAAATATCATATTTTTGGTGAAAAATCTACTATTTCTTGGAAAAGATGTCATGTTTTGGGGAAGAAAACTGGTATTTCTGGGAGAAAATGTCATGTTTGGGGATAAAATAGGTATTTCTGGTG
>NW_011178515.1:0-346 GCF_000146605.3 Meleagris gallopavo
TACATCTGTCGCTCCTCCAACTTCCAGGTGTCTTATTAGAGAGGGTTTTTCCTTCCACTCTTTTCCTCTCTGAATGCAAACGTATAGCAGTGGAGAACCGCGCAGGGACGAATTGTGCCACGAAATATAGGCAGAGACATAGTATTCAGAGCTAGTCGTGTGCAATCTGCATGTAACCAAGGCGAAGTGCAAACCGCTCCTTTCCGATGTGCGCACAGAAGCCCGCTCACTCATTCGGAGAAAAGCAACCGGCTGAAGTGGTTCGTTCTCGGCAAGCGAGAAACACGAGACCGCTGCTGACGGTAGAAAGCGCATTCGGGGAGAAACGCGTTTTCCCGGCCAGCTA
>NW_011178516.1:0-332 GCF_000146605.3 Meleagris gallopavo
TGTTCCGACTGGCAGCCACAGACTCCTTCTGGGCTGGCGACCCTGCAGGTGCATGTGTGGTGGAGGCAGCAGCATGCCCAGTAGCTACCCTTTCCTCCTCCCGGGCACGGATGCCAAGATTTTGGCCTCCTGCACACTCGGTGGTCATCTGTGCTTTGCCATGACCTTGTATTTTTTTGCATTTTTATGTTGCTGCAGAGGCTGCTGCTGCTGCATGGGTTGATGTTGGTTTCCTCGGTTTGTTTTCCATGTTGTTTTTCTGTGGTTTCTGCCTTGGTTTCCTGCTCCTTCTGCATTGCAATGTATTGTTTTTTCCTAGGGTTGTTTTATTT
>NW_011178517.1:0-361 GCF_000146605.3 Meleagris gallopavo
AGGAGCGGTTTGCACTTCGCCTTGGCTACATGCAGAATGCACTACGCCTACCTCTGAATACTATGTCTCTGCCTTTATTTCGAGCCACAATTCATTCTAGTCAGGTTTTCCACTACTATACATCTGCATTCAGAGAGGAAAAGAGTGGAAGGGAAAACCCTCTCTAATAGGGCATTTGCAAGTTCGAGGAGCGACAGCTGTAGTGCTCTCAGGGAGAGCGTGACAGAAAGTGGGGAGAGATCCTTTCAGGACTGCGGAGAAAAAACCCCCACTCGCAGGTAGTGCAGGAGGCTGAATTTGCACTTGTCGGCATCGGACTCGCACTCCTTCGCTCTCACGCGTAGAAAGCGGATTCGCGCTG
>NW_011178518.1:0-335 GCF_000146605.3 Meleagris gallopavo
CTTTAGCCAGATTCAATTCCAGGCGGGCTTTAGCCTTCCTCGTTGCATCCCTGCAGGCCCTGACTACATTCCTATATTCTTCCCAAGTGGTCAGACCCTTTTTCCACATTTCATGGACCTTCTTCTTTCCTTTGAGCTTGCGCATGAGCTCCTTGCTCATCCACACAGGTCTCCTGCCACCTTTTCCCGATTTCTTGCTCACAGGGACGCACCGGTTCCTGAGCTTGGAAGAAGAGCTGTTTAAATGCTGACCAGCTCTCAGAGGCCCCCTTACTTCTAACACCCGAGCCCACGGGATAGCTCCAAGTAGGTCCCGGAAGAGATTGAAGTTGGCT
>NW_011178519.1:0-396 GCF_000146605.3 Meleagris gallopavo
CACAGGAGCCCGCTCACTCGTCGGAGGAAAGCAGCCGGCTGAAGTGGCCCGTTCTCGGCAAGCGACAAACACGAGACGGCTGCTGACGGCTGAAAGCGGCGTTCGGGGAGAAACGCGATTTCTCGGCCAGCTACGGCAAAGTGTCTGGAGCCTATCAGCGCGAATGCCGGTTTCAGGGCATGAGAGCGAAGGAGTGCGATTCCGATGCCGACAAGTGCGAATTCAGCCTCCTGCACTACCTGCGAGTGGGGGTTTTTTCTCCGCAGTCCTGAAAGGATCACTCCCCACTTTTTTGTCACGTGCTCCCTTAGAGCATTACATCTGTCTCTCCTCGATCTAGAAAATGCCTTATTGGAGAGGGGTTTTTCTCTTTCCACTCTTTCCTCTCTGAATGCA
>NW_011178520.1:0-370 GCF_000146605.3 Meleagris gallopavo
TCCACTGCCTTTCAACGCCCTGTGGGGAGGGAAAGAGGGGAGAGGTGTCAAACAAACAACAAACACTGGCCTTCATACCTCTGAGCCAATATACGCTTTGCCCTGGATTAGCTCTGGTGCTGCATTTGCTGGGCTTCCACAGCATGTGTTCAGGTGGGAATCAGGGCCTCCCTGGAATAACACAGGAAATAGAAACATCTCCTTTAACAGACTTTGTGTTTTCTACTAATGACACTGCAGAAGCCTCAGAGGCTTCTTCTCCTGGGCATATTCTCATTCATGGTGGATTTTGCTTTCTATTCAGTAGGTGACCTCACTAAGCAAACATTGTCTAAGACAATAGATGACTATTGTATCAGTGTACAGATCC
>NW_011178521.1:0-392 GCF_000146605.3 Meleagris gallopavo
TTCTTCCCCAAAATATGACACCTTTCCAAGAAATAGTAGATTTTTCCCCAAAAATATGATATTTTCTCCAAGAAATGCCAGTTTTATCGCATAAATACGACATTTTATACCGCAAATAGCCGCTTTCTCCCAAAAATATGCAGTTTTCTGCCAGGAACTGCACATTCCTCCCACAAATACCATTTTTCAACCAGAAATAGGACCTTTTCTCTCAGAAATATCAGATTTTGCCCCCAAAACACTGACCCATTTTTCTCCCACGTAAATACGAGTTTTCTCCCAAAATATGATATTTTGCTCCAGAAATAGCAGTTTTATCAGCGAGTACTCAGCGTTTTCTTCCAGAAACACCGATTTTCTCCTAAAAAATGACATTGTCTCCCAGAAATACC
>NW_011178522.1:0-305 GCF_000146605.3 Meleagris gallopavo
TCACTGAATTTGCTCTCGTAGCTGTAATCGGAGCCGCCCCCGGGCGAGTTGTAGGAGTTGGAGTAGGACGAGTAGCCGCTCTGCCCGTGGCTGTAGCCCTTCTGCTTGCCCTGCGGCCCGCCGTAGCTGCCGTACTGGTTCTGGCCGTAGCTCTGCTGCTGCTGGCCCTGGTGGCTCTGGTACCCCGAGCCGTAGGATTTCTGCTGCCCGCCGTGCTGCTGCTTCTTGCCGCCGTGTTTGGGCGCCGCGGCGGAGCTGTAGCCGTCGCCGCCCTGGTAGTACGAGCCGAAGCCCGAGGAGCCGCC
>NW_011178523.1:0-417 GCF_000146605.3 Meleagris gallopavo
AGATTTTTCACCAAAAATATGATATTTTCTCCAATAAATGCCAGTTTTATCGCAAATATACGACATTTTATACCGCAAATAGCCGCTTTCTCCCAAAAAATATGCCATTTTCTGCCAGGAACTGCAGTTTCCTCCCACAAATACCATTTTTTCAACCAGAAATAGGACGTTTTCTCCCATCAAATACCGTTTTTCAACCAGAAATAGGACGTTTTCTCCGAGAAATAGTAGCTTTCTCCCAAAAATATGATATTCTGCCCCAGAAATTCCAGTTTTATCACCGAAGACTCTACGTTTTTCACCAAGAAATACCTTTTCTATCCCCAAACATGACATCTTCTCCCAGAAATACCAGATTTCTTCCCTTAAACATGACACCTTTTCCAAGAAATAGTAGATTTTTCCCCAAAAATATGA
>NW_011178524.1:0-385 GCF_000146605.3 Meleagris gallopavo
CAGGGGCAAGTGACATCAATTGTGGTGCTTCTTGTAGTTGATCAGGTTGGTCAGTTCCAATGCTCTCATCCTCCAGTTCAGCTCGGAGCCTGTCTCGTTCGATTATGAGAGTATCTTGCTCAGATTGGAGGGTGTCTTGTTGAGATTGAAGACTGTTGAGTTTGGATTGCAGGGAGTCTCTCTCAATTCGGAGGGCATCTCTCTCAGATTGGAGGCTGTTTCTCTCGACCAGGAGACTCTCTCGCTCTATTTTGCACTTCGTTTCCCTGAGACTCTTCCTTTTACAATTTCACAAACTCTCTCCCTCTCCAGGATAGTATTGAATAAGGCCCGGTAAGCATTAGCCAGGCCCCAAATAATTTGGGCCTCCTCAGATCTTCCTGAG
>NW_011178525.1:0-406 GCF_000146605.3 Meleagris gallopavo
ATTCTGCCAGCATGGCCGCGTTGACAAAGCCACTGCAGTCAGGTGGTGTGCCAGCACCTGCAGTGGGGTCAGGAGTCAGCCAAGCAGTGGAAAAGCTTTGGGCTAAGACCACGGGAGATTTTAGGGATTTTTTTAGAGCAAGACAGGCTCCATTTTGGGACTGACATCTTTTTTTGGAGGAAAGGAACTCCAGATGTTCCTATTGCCCTCAGGCCCTCGGGATCATCTGTTCCCATTTGTGTTGGGTTGTCCATCTGCAAGGCAGATGGGAAACACCTGAGAAGCAGCCTCCTGCTCCACTTCCCCATGTTGCTGTCCCCTGCACAGCCCTGCTCACCGGATATCTGGTCTGGAATTGGTTTCCATGGCCATTTGAGTCTCATTCTGCCAGCATGGCCGCGTAGAC
>NW_011178526.1:0-320 GCF_000146605.3 Meleagris gallopavo
TTTTGGGGGAAAATTCCACTTTCTAGGACAAAATGTCCTATTTTCGGAGGGAAAACCGGTTATTTCTGTGAGAAAATGTGGTATTTCTGGGAGAAAACTGCAATTCCTGGCAGAAAATGTCACATTATTGGGGGAGATTCCTGGAATTTCTGGTAAGAAACGTTGTGTTTTGGGTGAGAAAGCTGGTATTTCTGGGAGATATTGCCATATTGTTGGGGAGACAACTGGTATTTTTGGTAGAAAATGTAATATGTCAGGAGGAAAGGTGCAATTCCTGGGAGAAAACGTCATTTTGGGGGAGAAAACTGCCATTTCTGAGA
>NW_011178527.1:0-428 GCF_000146605.3 Meleagris gallopavo
GCCAATGAGGGCAACAAGAAGTCCCGAAAGAGTAAGAGGTGAGCAAGATATCGTTACCATTGTTGATCGATCTCTGAAAATGAATGTAATTCGAAGTCTGAGAAAAGACTATTCATGTCACCCAAATGAGCCTATTGCCTCTTGGTTACTTCGATTTTGGGACAATGGGGCCAACAGTGTGTGGCTGGATAGTAGAGAAGCTCGCCAACTGGGTGGCATTGCTAGGGACTCAGCCATTGACAGAGGTATTAGTACATGCCAGAACCAGGCCTTTACCCTCTGGAAGCGGATGTTGTTAGCTGTAAAAGAAAGATACCCCTTCAAAGATGATCTGATGCCTGAGAAAAAGAAATGGGCTGATATGGAAGAAGGCAAAAAGTTTGGAACACCGCCAGCAGAAGAGATATCACGTGCTAAAGAGGCCCCAC
>NW_011178528.1:0-369 GCF_000146605.3 Meleagris gallopavo
AGTTCATTTATGAGTTTAGGTAGAAAAAAAGACTTCTGCTGGTCTCGGTAACACAGCTACAAAAGCACTGTACAGGATATTCGCAGATATGGTGTAAGCCAAAGTTTGGAACAGAACACTTCCTTTGTTTATTCTGCTTTTGTTGGTGTACATTACCATAGCTTTGATTATGGCAGTAAGGTTTCCTGGGCCATCAGTCAGAGTGCAGAGCGTCCAGCTCCTTCGAAGCGTCCGTCCGCTCACACGTACAACCAGCCTGGCTGAGTAAACTACGCTGAGCTGAAATAGAACAGAAATCAGAAGAAAATAATTGCATCTTAGTAATTGCATCTGGGACTAAGAGTGGATCCAGCTGTGCTGAGGAACCTT
>NW_011178529.1:0-430 GCF_000146605.3 Meleagris gallopavo
TAGTTCTGAGTGCCTGACAAACCCAAGCAAAATCAATTTCTGTAGCTTATTTAAGAAATATATATATATATTTGCTTTAGTTTCTGCTCTCTGTTCCATTTATTTACGTTCTCCCTTGCTTCATATGTAACTTCCAAACTTGGCATTTTGCAGATAATACCTTTTCCCCCTCTCATCCTTCGATGGCTCCTGATGGTCCCTTGTTTCTCAGTTATAATGGGCTCTCAGCGTCATGAGCCCGTTCGCGTAAGAATTTGGGAGTGGCGTTCACTCCATGAATCTTATCACAGTTAGTGTCCCTAGTTGCTATCATGCAGACTCCACCAACCTCCAACAGATAGATACAGCTACAATATACACCCCTAAGGGGGAAGCAGGAATGCATTTTTTGATGAGCATAGATATGCTGTAGTAGATGTAACAGTGACTT
>NW_011178530.1:0-380 GCF_000146605.3 Meleagris gallopavo
AGTGGGTTTGATGGGGTGGGAGGTGAGAAATGGGGATGGGTCCGATGTCAATGTGGTCAAAGTGGTCCCATGGATGTGTCCAGTGTTTGTGGGTCAACCAACTCTTGGTCAGTGTTGGGTTGTCCCACGGGGTTGGGGCCAACATGGACGCATGGGTGAGGTCAGTGGGGTCACTGAGGTCCCATGGATGCGATCAATGTGGTCAGTGCAGAACCGTGACCCAATCAGCTCCCTGGGTCTGGCTGTACCAGGAAGGAGGCTGGGCATACAACAAGGGGAAGAACAAGGAGCAGAACACGACTGATTTCTACTTCTTCAGCACAAATCGGGAGCACGCAGGTACATATCAGTGTCAGTACCGGGCGTCTTGGCCAGGAATG
>NW_011178531.1:0-340 GCF_000146605.3 Meleagris gallopavo
GTTCCTGACCTGAGCTTTGAATTTCAAAGGCAATAGTATGAGATAGAATTGTGCATGGAAATTGGAACTTGTTTACATTGCAACACGGTCTGTAATTTCTGTCCCAGCATTCTGTAACTTGGACTATTTTTTTTTCTGTGGGCAAGGAGAAAGTGCGTAGAGTCCAAATCTGTTTCTAACTACCTAGGAATTAATTAGCTCAGCAATAAGGGCGTTGTGGGGTTAATGTTGCTGCTGTTCTGGAGTAATTCAGTCTTCACGTTTTGCTCAGTTTCTGTCCAAAGCTGAGATGACAACTGTGTCATCAGACGATCCACCATCTGATGATGTTATTACTGCT
>NW_011178532.1:0-413 GCF_000146605.3 Meleagris gallopavo
TGCATACAAGCAGCGCACCAACATGGGGTGCATGATGTTCATTACCTGCTGGACAGATCTCACACCACTGACTGGAGGAGCCCAGGCAATCCTTCAGCTCCATCAGGCTGCAAAATGAAATCAGAAGAGACGCAGAACATCATTTAAAACACAACGAGGATGCACACAATGCCCTTAAAAAACACCCACCGCATGGATGCAATTAGCACATAGCCCTATTAATGACAGCCATCCGGCTTGAGATCCTCCAGAAAAGCAGAGCTCACAGCTCTGAAATCAAGCAGGAATCACTCACCCCATTCTAAGGGCTCACCCCACACCCCAAAGGAAGCAGTCTCCAGATTCCGATGCTGCTCTTACACCTAGCAGCCCTTCAGCACACTTGGATCCCCCAAAAAGACGAAGATCACAGC
>NW_011178533.1:0-429 GCF_000146605.3 Meleagris gallopavo
AAGCTGGAATTTCTGAAAGAAAACGCCACATAAGTGCAAAACAATTGATTTCTGTGAGAAAATGACAGATATTCAGCTATAAATTGTTTATCTGCGAGAAAATGCCCTATTTCTGGGAGCAAATGTCATCGTGCGGAGCGTCATGTAGTATATGAGGGAGGAAATGGGAGGCATTCCGAAGTAAAGGGGCATTTCTGGGAGAAAATGTCTTACTTTGAGGGGGAAAAGGTCATCTACCTGTGAGCAAGCTGGTGTTTCTGGGAGAAAATGCCTCCATTTGCGGGACAGAAATGGTATTTCTGGTTGAAAGTGCCACATATTGGTGAGGAAAGTGGTGTTTCTGAGGGAAAATGCCATCTCTTTGGGATACAAACGGTATTTCTGAAATCAAATACCCAAAGTCTGGGAGTAAGTGTCATAATGAGGAGT
>NW_011178534.1:0-367 GCF_000146605.3 Meleagris gallopavo
GCACAGACTCCCTTGTTGGTGCAAAACAAAGGACGTTTATTGTAGATGTTTACAACCTTTTATACCCGCGCAACAACAACTAGTTACATGTAGGAGCCAGACGCCTTCTGCGTGTTTACGTCTGTCTCCAGTCACTTTACAGCTTTTTTACTCATTAGCAAGATAATGACTTTATTTATCCCACATTTCCCCCTTCTCTATTAATAGAAAAAGAAGTACGGTTCAAAAACATCTCTAAAAATAGCTAAGCTAAAATTAACACACTGAACAAATGATAGGTTCTTTAGAGTACAAACAATAGTCCATATTAACCAATCCCAACGATTCCAATTCTTATGATTACTCGGCGAGGCAGCTGACAAACTGT
>NW_011178535.1:0-347 GCF_000146605.3 Meleagris gallopavo
AAGGATGTCGTGGGAGACAGTATCAAAGGCCTTTCTAAAATCAAGGTAGACTACATCTACCGCTCTTCCCCCATCCACCCAGCATGTGACAGCATCATAGAAGGCCACCAGATTGGTCGAGCACGACCTCCCCTTGGTGAACCCATGCTGACTACTCCTGATAACCTCCTTTCTCCCAGTTGTCTGGAGATGGTATCCAGCACAAGCTGTTCCATCACCTTTCCAGGGACGGAGGTGAGGCTGACAGGCCTATAATTACCCGGATCTTCCTTCTTGCCCTTTTTGAAGACCGGAGTGACATTGGCTATCCTCCAGTCTTCAGGGACCTCCCCTGTTGTCCAAGACCT
>NW_011178536.1:0-309 GCF_000146605.3 Meleagris gallopavo
AGCGCAGCTCTCAGGACCTGGGGGACTGCAGAACGCGGCCAGCAGTGAGCTGAGCTCGTTCCTCAAGCCCTGGTCCGGGCCGTGCTCTCCTCACAGCCCATCCGCCGAGCCCAGGCGGACGAGCTGCTGCTCGGTGCTTCCTCGGAGGAGAAAGCTGTCAGCGATGTCACTGCAGGAGCCGGGACACAGAGAACTGGACAGAGATGTGCGCCTGGCTTTAAAGAAGTGCCGGGAGCTGGGAACCAGCCGGGAGAAAGCCGTTCTGGGAAGCCAGAGACAGCGCGAGTCTCAACGCAGCTCCCGCAAGAG
>NW_011178537.1:0-365 GCF_000146605.3 Meleagris gallopavo
CAACACGGTTACCACCATTAGCTATGCTTTTTTCCAGTGTTGAACGAGTGCCTGCATGCTGTGCTTGTTTAAAAGAAAAAACAATCTGGCTGTTTGGGTGGTTTGTCTTTTGCATCGCTGTTGCCACTGCTGAAGCCTCACTGCGCTCACATCCACGTGTTGGTCTTCATAAATGCTCTGTTCAGTGCGGAGGAGTTCAGTGACAGCCCTGGGCTCCGTGCGCACCTCCACGTCAGGTGCTGTGCTGTCATCCTGGCCTCTGCTGCCATCTGTCGCCTGGCTACAAAATGAACTGAGTGCTGGCAGGAAGGTTCAACCTCTGCTGTGTCCACCTGTGACGCTGTGGCCAGCATTATAAAATAGGA
>NW_011178538.1:0-318 GCF_000146605.3 Meleagris gallopavo
GACACAGGTGGTGGTTCTGCAATAAAATGCCCCAAAGTCTGGGAGTAAGCGTCATAATTGAGGAATGTAATGGAGTCGATTCTAGTTGAAAAGTTGTAATTTTTTTGACTTAAATCTGTTACTTCTGCATGGTAATGTGATATTGCTGATTCAATTGATATTGGTGATTGTAAGGTAGAGGTCATCAGAAGCGCACACGGAAACGTATTGCCAGACTACAACAAGTGCTATGCACTTCGGACGCAGCACAGCGTGCGGGATTCTGCCACTGCACATAGCGACTAAAGTTCCAGTTTAAAGCCGCTGAGAAATCGGTGT
>NW_011178539.1:0-370 GCF_000146605.3 Meleagris gallopavo
AGTTAGAAACTCTCTTGCAACAATAAGTTTCTTAAACTACATCTGTTTATTATTATTATTTTTTGTAACAGTGGAGACTTTCTTCTGTTCAATTTAACATGTTTCTAATTTGATGTCTTGCTATGTCAATGTATGGATTGTATCTTAAGCTTTGTATTTAATGCTTTAGTGTGTTTTATAAAAAATTGTAATTCAGTGTTACACCACATCATTCATAATGCAATAATAGAAGGTCAATACTTGATGAATATGTGGACTGTTAAAGCTTCTTATTCTGAACTAGTGGTCACTATTTGTGCATTTTCTTTGTGAGCTATCTTTCGTGTGAGATACTTATTCAGGAAGTATCCTCTGGAGCACCAGTGTACTT
>NW_011178540.1:0-385 GCF_000146605.3 Meleagris gallopavo
CTCCATCAGGCTGCAAAATGAAATCAGAAGAGACGCAGAACAGAATTTACAACACAACAAGGATGCACACAATGCCCTTCAAAAACACCGCATGGATGCAATTAGCACATAGCCCTATGAATTACAGCCATCCAGCTTGAGATCCTCCAGAAAAGCAGAGCTCACAGCTCTGAAAGAAAGCAGGAATCACTCACCCCATTCTAAGGGCTCACCCCACACCCCAAAGGAAGCAGTCTCCAGATTCACAATGCTGCTCTTACAGCTAGCAGCCCTTCAGTGCACTTGCGATCCCCCAAAAAGCAAGATCACAGCCCTGAAAGAAAAAAAGAACCACTTACCCCATTCCAAGGACCAATACTCCCCCACACTCTCAAGTGAAGGAAGC
>NW_011178541.1:0-372 GCF_000146605.3 Meleagris gallopavo
CCAATTTCTAGGACAAAATGTCATATTTTTGGCGGGAAAACTGGTATTTCTGTGAGACAATGTCCTATTTCCGGGCGAAAACTGGGTTTTCTGGTAGAAAACGTTGAGACTTGGTGAGAAAACTGGTATATCTGGCACAAAATATCATATTTCTGGGAGAAAGCTGATATTTCTGAGAGACATTGCCATATTTTTGGGAAGAAAACGGATATTTCTGGGAGAAAAGGTCATATTTTGAGGAAGAAAACTGCAGTTCCTGGCAGAAAATGTCATACTTTCGGGAGAAAACTGGCATTTGTGGTAGAAACTCTCGTATTTCTGGGAGAAAACTGGGATTTCTGGTAGAAAATATCATATTTCTGGGTAGAATAC
>NW_011178542.1:0-413 GCF_000146605.3 Meleagris gallopavo
TGGTAGTTCCCCGCGTCACACTTTCTATCCTTCCTGAGAGGTGTGCTGTCACCTTTTTTCTCCTCAGCAGGGACTTGACCTGACTGCCTCGACTTCTGAAATACCATGGAGAGTGGCTCGGTGACTGCAGCGGTGAATTCCCTCGGAACTCTGGGACTCATCTCGTCAGGACCCAAAGACTCCTGGCTGTTTGGGTCCTCAGGTGGTCCAGAACCTGATCTGCCATGGCAGTGTGGGATGGGAAGGGGTGCGTGGGACTGAGGAAGCAATGGCAGTCCCCACCTCACCAAAGCAAAGCAAAGATGAGGGCTGTGCATAATGAGCAGTTATCAGACAAGATGGAAGCAAAAATGGTGTTGGGTAGCTGAGCCTTCTCTGGTGGTAAGCGAACATAGGTGCACAGAGTGCAGCCA
>NW_011178543.1:0-329 GCF_000146605.3 Meleagris gallopavo
CAGCTGATTCTTCTCTTTCTCCTCCCTCGCACACTGACAAGGGGAGAGATGCTGCATCGGCCTCCTCTGCGGGGCATGCGGCCTCGGAAGAATCTGAGCTTTCTGCATCTTCCAGCACTGATGCAGGCAGAGGCTCAAAGTGTCCTGCAGGCCCAGGATCAGCATCCAGATGAGATGGTGAGCACACAGTGTCTGCCTCATCAGATGGGGGCAAGAGAAGCAACCTGCAGGGTGCCAGATGACTGTCCTGCCCTTTCTATCTCTGCAGCCTCTTCCAACTCTGGCTGCAAGTCCTGGACTCTTACATCCCTGGCTGAGGAATCATCAGA
>NW_011178544.1:0-342 GCF_000146605.3 Meleagris gallopavo
GGAGGTCTTGCGGAATATCCTGGGCGGTGGTTTGGGTACAAACTGCTTTTGAAACCTGTGCAGAAGGAGTAGACAGCGGTGTGATGCAGCGCCAATCCTTTTTGCTCTCTGTGATGTCTGCTCACAGCACATTTCCATGCTGCATTAAGGCCTCTACTTTCTAAAGTCTTTAGCAGGGTCAGTTGTGATAGCACAAGGGGAAATCATTTCAATTGGCAAGAGGGAAGATTTAGATTGGATATGAGGAAGAAGTTTTGGCGGGAGGGCGGTGAGGCACCGCAACATCTTGCCCAGAGAGGTGGTGGGTGCCCCGACAGTTGTTCGAGGTCTGGCTGGACCAGG
>NW_011178545.1:0-381 GCF_000146605.3 Meleagris gallopavo
ACGTAAATAAATGGAACAGGGAGCAGAAACTAAAGCAAATATACATATATATATATATTTTAAATAAGCTACAGAAATTGATTTTGCTTGGGTTTGTCAGGCACTCAGAACTATGCCACACACTGTGCACAGGGGTGGATGTGGAAATGCATCGTATTGCGTAGCTACAAGTCTGGGGGTCTGTACTCTTAGTGAGGAATCAGAGTCACCACCACACATTTGAAGCCCAGAATCACCACAGAATCAAAGAATCTGGAACTGGGAACCAATCACCGAATCTGACATAACAGAACTTACACTCACAGGAGCTGCTATCCTCGTAGCGTCCTCATGCAGTCCTCAGACTAGAATCCCAGACTGCAGGAACCCCGTAACAACCCG
>NW_011178546.1:0-368 GCF_000146605.3 Meleagris gallopavo
GTAAAGAAAAAAAATGTACAAAACATTCCATTTAACAAGTATGTTTTGTTTTTTGGATTTTTTATATATAACTTTGTTAAGCAGAAACTTTGAAAGATTGGGGAATCCTTATCAACATGAAGTACTTCTAATAATTTTGACTGGTTCAGTGAGAGGAGGCCATTTCTGGCTGCATTAAATATAAAACCAAATCCAGGTGTCTTTGCTGCATACCAAGGCAGGTAGAAATCCCATGCTGCCTGAAAAAGAATTAACACTGATTCTGGCCTCCTGTTCTGGGCAGACGTGCTTGAAGTGCTTGAAGAGATGCTTCAAACGGCCTCAAATGCTTCAAATGCTTGTGAGCCAAGACTTTGAGCATATTTGAT
>NW_011178547.1:0-311 GCF_000146605.3 Meleagris gallopavo
AAGCTCTCCAAGGAATTACAAAGCCACGACTTACCCATGCCATCCGCCCGAGTTTCAGTCTCGGAACTCAGAGGGGAAGCTGGATCACCTCCTCCACTCACGTCTGCAAACAAACGCAGGACAGAGCAACTCTCATGAAACATCCTCCCAGTCGGAGTGGCACAGGACGCAGTTAAAGCAGGGGAGTCCTTCAGGACACCGTTCTCTCCCTTCCGCACAGGAGCGCCTTGGAAACAGTTCCCGGGTACGTGCAGGGGCACCACGATCGTACAAAACTTACACCGTGTGCAGCTGCCCAGAGGAACGCCCTC
>NW_011178548.1:0-328 GCF_000146605.3 Meleagris gallopavo
CTCTTCCACGGGCCGTCCAGTGTGCAGCAGAGGAGGCACGGGGCGCTTGGCTGGCTCAGTGCTGTCCCCACGGGGCTCGTCTGCCAGCCGGCAGGAGATGCATCCGGGTGGCAGTGCCAGGCGGGTGAGAATCACCCGGGGCTGCCTCCGCTGCGCCTCTGCCATCAGGTGTGCGGTGCTGGGCGATGGAGGTGCAGGGGCAGCCGTGGGGCTTGGCACGGGCTAGCTCAGGGGATGCTGTCTGCTGCCCAGGTGAGTTGCTGAGGAGCCCAGGTTCAGCATCTGTCTCGTTTCTGAGCTCCCAGCTGGCCCTGGGGGAGTCAGGCAG
>NW_011178549.1:0-465 GCF_000146605.3 Meleagris gallopavo
GCTCTGGCTCTAGATACCGTGCCCTCCTCCAGTGGAAATATTTGGGATCCAGAATGACTTTGATTATGGGAAAGTCCTACCACTGGAAATGTACTTCCTATTTACTGTCTCTTATTTACTCTTATTTATTGCTTTGTTTCTTGAATTATTAAATTTTCTGTGCTTACTCTGCCGTACCTCTGCCTGCAGTTATTCGTGCAGAGGGACACAGAGGGTGTTTAACACAGCCCACCTGCACTGCCCATGCCTGCCCCGTGAATTGCTGTGGGGACTGACCCCAGGCAGGGCAGAGATGGATGGAGGGGGAATCGCCCGAAGTCGCTGTGGCCAGAGGAGACTCTGGAAGCAGCAGGAAGGGCAGTTCCCGTGGCAAGGGGAAGCAGGGCCAGCTGGGCCTGCTGTGCAGACATTCCTGTAGACAGGTAGACAGATATACCTTGCATGTAATTGCTCTTCTGATGACAC
>NW_011178550.1:0-346 GCF_000146605.3 Meleagris gallopavo
AGATATCGTTACCATTGTTGATCGATCTCTGAAAATGAATGAAATTCGAAGTCTGAGAAAAGACTTTTCATGTCACCCAAATGAGCCTATTGCCACTTGGTTACTTCGATGTTGGGACAATGGGGCCAACAGTGTGTGGCTGGATAGTAGAGAAGCTCGCCAACTGGGTGGCATTGCTAGGGACTCAGCCATTGACAGAGGTATTAGTACATGCCAGAACCAGGCCTTTACCCTCTGGAAGCAGATGTTGTTAGCTGTAAAAGAAAGATACCCCTTCAAAGATGATCTGATGCCTGAGAAAAAGAAATGGGCTGATATGGAAGAAGGCAGCTGTTATTTAAGAGAA
>NW_011178551.1:0-320 GCF_000146605.3 Meleagris gallopavo
GTACTATTTTCTTGGAAAAGGTGTCATATTTAAGGGAAGAAATCTGGTATTTCTGGAGAAAATGTCATGTTTGGGGGATAAAAATAGGTATTTCTGGTGAAAAACGTAGAGTCTTCGAGAATAAAACTGGAATTGCTGGAGCAAAATATCATATTTTGGGAGAAAACCCGTATTTCTTGAAGAAAATGTCATGTTTTTGTGGGCAAAATCTGATATTTCTGGGAGAAAACGTCATATTTCTTGTAGAAAAAATGGTATTTGTGGGAGGAAACTGCAGTTCCTGGCAGAAAATGGCATATTTTTGGGAGAAAGCGGCTATT
>NW_011178552.1:0-376 GCF_000146605.3 Meleagris gallopavo
AAGCGAAGCAGGCGCAGGCAGAGAAGCGCAAGCGAAGCAGCGCAGGCAAAGAAGAGAGCATCAGGTGACCTTTGCCGGGAGTTATATCTCCTCGTTGACCGCAAAGCCCCTGGGGAACTGCTGCTCTCTCTCTGGACAGGCACCCGGAATTGAGCATCAGCAGTCAACCCCAGTGCATTGCATGATGTTATGATGTGGATACCGGATAATGAAAAAAGTCAATGAAACCATGACATTCCACCCCTTATTCCACATCACTACATCATGCTTAATATATACAAACAAAATATAAACACACGCACTAGGAATTACTGACTGCACTCCCTCCACATCAAGTTCCCTTGCGGTACACATTGAACATCCCGTTTCCTGCATC
>NW_011178553.1:0-404 GCF_000146605.3 Meleagris gallopavo
TTTCTGTCTGTTCCCTGAAAGGCTTGGGAAGCTGAGCTTCTAGAAATAGACGTGGAGAAACCGTAGGGTGCGCAGCAGGAAAGGGCGGATCAGAGCAGTCACTTACAGCCCCCACTCTTCCCTCCTTTCTGAAGGGGCAGACGGAGAGCCTGTGCACAGGGCTGCATCTCAGCAAGGCAGCCGTCTCACACTGCCCGTCCAGCCGGGAGGAACAGAGGCCACGCACACGACTGGTGCTCCAGGTAAAGCCCCTCGTAGAGCTCCGTGCCGTGGTTAGAGGTTGCTCCCCTCCCACTGCCCCCAGTTCCCAGACACGTAGGAACTTTGCCCTTTTGGGAACAAGGCCAGGGGAACCACATTCAGCAGATGAGGGGAGGAAAGTAGGACCCTCCAACGTACCTCCT
>NW_011178554.1:0-370 GCF_000146605.3 Meleagris gallopavo
CACCTCGGGGATGCGTCGGACGGGTGAGGGGGAGTGGGGTGGGGGCAGCAGGCAGCCAAGTGCCCCCGCCTGCACCCCTGTGCCCGCGTCAGCTCCTTCTCCAGGCTCACATCTTGCTCCTACCTCCTCTGCTCGGCCGTACTTCTGCTGGCACGGGGCAGGAGCGTGCCACTGCCGCATACTGGCACGGCACACAGGCGTGGCACAGACGGGCAGACAAGGAGCGCGCACCTGGCACCACGAGTAACACGGCCCACGCGTGGCACCGACTGAGAAATCACCGGGACGGCGCATCCCGTTTGCTCCCGGTGCTGGCGGAGCGTTGCCACTACCAGAGAACCCAGGGAGGAAAGAAGCGAGCACGAACGGA
>NW_011178555.1:0-303 GCF_000146605.3 Meleagris gallopavo
AAGACACAGCACCAGGTACAGTGCTCACCTGAAGGACAGTGCTAAAGACAATGCCGTAGACGGCACACACCAGAAGAACGAAGCAAGAGGATGTGCAGGAGACGACGCCAAATAGAAGGATAAAGCTGTAAGTGGTGCAGGAGATGGCGCCAAACAGAAGGACGATGCCATAGGCACTGCAGGAGACGGCGCCAAACAAAAGGACGAATGCCACAGGCGCTGCGGGAAACGGCGCTCCCGCAACAGCATAGGCTGCCAAAGGTGCTGGCAGCACTGTTGATGGCCCTCACCGGGAGACGGTAG
>NW_011178556.1:0-311 GCF_000146605.3 Meleagris gallopavo
GGCTGTACTCTGGATGCACTCGCACAGCTCCATGTCTCCCTGCACTGAGGACTCCACATCTGGACGCAGCACTGCAGCTGAGGCCTGACCAGCGCAGAGCAGAGGGATGGGGGATCTCCTCCCTTGGACCGCTGACTGCGCATCTTTGGATGCAGCCCAGGATACGGTTGGCTTTCTGGGCTGGAAGGGCCCATTGCTGGCTTGTGTCCAGCTCCCACCCACCAGTATTCCCAGGCCTTATGGAGCAGGACTACGCTCACTCCTTTCATCCCCTAGCATGTTTGTGGTGGCTGTCCCTCATCCCAGCTACT
>NW_011178557.1:0-385 GCF_000146605.3 Meleagris gallopavo
AATGCTTCCACCCACCCAGTTAAGTGATCTACTAAAACCAGTAAGTATTTGACTCTTCCCACTTTAGGGAGCTCCATAAAGTCTACTTGAATACTTTGAAAAGGTCGAATCCCCGGATCCCTTCCCCCTGCAGGTTGACTACGAATGACCTTGTTATTTACCCTCTGGCATATTGCACACCCTCTACAGACTTGTTTAGCCAGTGTATATATCCCTGCACATACATATTTCCTCAGTACAGCATCACACATAGCTTGTACTCCCCAGTGACTTCCTTGATGCAAGATATTTAAAATTTCCCTTGTTACTGCCTTGTTTAACAATTCTCTCCCATCTGGGAGGATCCATCTCCCTTCAGATTCTATGGCCCCCAAATTCCTAAAAG
>NW_011178558.1:0-401 GCF_000146605.3 Meleagris gallopavo
TGCAGTTTTCTCCCAGAAATATCACATTTTCTCACAGAAATACCAGTTTTTCCCTCCGAAAATAGGACATCTTCTCTCAGAAACGGCAGTTTCCCCCCCCAAAATACGCCATTTTCACCCAGAAATTGCAGGATTCTCCCCTGAAATATCACGTTTTCTTCCAGAAATAGCAGATTTCTCCATGAAATATGACATTTTGGAACAGAAATACCAGTTCTCTCACAACAAACTCAGCGTTTTCTACCAGAAATACCAGTTTTCTCCCGGAAATATGGCATTTAACTCTCAGAAATGGCAGTTTTCTCCCCAAAAATATGGTATTTTCTCCAACAAGTGACAGTTTTATCACAAAAATACGACATTTTCCACCACAAATACCAGTTTTCTCCCAAAAACATGCC
>NW_011178559.1:0-396 GCF_000146605.3 Meleagris gallopavo
ACCTCCCTCTCCCTGCTGGTCGCTCCTCTTTGAATGCAGCCCAGGATACAGTTGGCCTTCTGGGCTGCAAGTGCACACTACTGGCTTACGTCCAGCTCTTTGTCCACCAGGATCCCCGAGTCCTCCGCAGGGCTGCTCCCAAGGGCTTCTACGCCCAGTTTGTACAAGCATCTGGGTTTCCCCTTCATCAGGGACATCAACAGTGGGGTTGAGTGCACCCTAAGGACACCAAGCTGTGGGGTGCAGTGACACAGCAGAGGGACGGGATGCCATCCACAGAGACCTCAACAGGCTGAGCAGTGGGCACAAATCCAAGTGCAGGGTCAGTAGCTGGGATGAGGGAACACCTACCACCAAAACATGCTAGGGGATGAAAGGACTGAGCGTAGTCCTGCT
>NW_011178560.1:0-362 GCF_000146605.3 Meleagris gallopavo
TCCGAGAAATAGCAGCTTTCTCCCAAAATATGATATTCTGCCCCAGAAATTCCAGTTTTATCACCAAAGACTCTACGTTTTTCACCAGAAATACCTTTTCTATCCTCAAACATGACATTTTCTCCCAGAAATACCAGATTACTTCCCTTAAACATGACACCTTTTCCAAGAAATAGTAGATTTTTCCCCAAAAATATGGTATTTTTCTCCAAGAAATGCCAGTTTTATCGCAAATATACGACATTTTATACCGCAAATACCCGCTTTCTCCCAAAAATATGCCTTTTTCGGCCAGGAACTGCAGTTTCCTCCCACAAATACCATTTTTCAACCAGAAATAGGACGTTGTCTCCCATCAATAT
>NW_011178561.1:0-361 GCF_000146605.3 Meleagris gallopavo
AAAGAGAAAGCTCTGGAGATAGCTCATGACAGCCTTCCAAGACTCGAAGGGAGCGCATAAGCAGGAGGGGGCAACGGCTGTTTAGGAGGGTGGATAGCGATAGGACAAGGGGAAATGGTTTTCAAGTGAGACAGGGGAGGTTTAGGTTGGTTATTAGGAGGCAGCTTTTCACGCACAGGGTGGTGACGAACTGGAATGTGTGCTTGAGAGTCACTTCCAGGATGATCTGCTCCATGATCCGTGACCAGCCCAGAGGTGAGACTGACATGCTGGTAGTTCCCCGCGTCACACTTTCTATCCTTCCTGAGAGGTGTGCTGTCACCTTTTTTCTCCTCAGCAGGGACTTGACCTGACTGCCTCG
>NW_011178562.1:0-406 GCF_000146605.3 Meleagris gallopavo
AATGGGCTGCCCAGGGAAGTGGTGGAGTCACCGACCCTGGAGGTGTTCAAGGTAACGGTTGGATTTTGTGTTGAGGGACATGGTTTAGTGAGTACTATTGATGATAGATGCGACTGGTTCGACTGGATGATCTTGAAGATCTTTTCCAACCTTGGTGATTCTGTGATTCTGTGTAGAGATCGCGTTGGAGACGCACTGGAGCACCTGCAGACGGCTGCATATGTCTGAATACCTGAAAGGGATCTCTCAGAAGCACAAAGGCTTCCTTTCCCCCTCCCCTTTTTTCTTCCTCATTTTGTTTTCTGAAGGAGGAACACCCCATGGATCCCACAGCTGGGTCTGATGGGCGGCTGGAACCCCAGCAATGCCCAGGAGTTGGACACAGTGATCCCTATGGGCCCCCTTC
>NW_011178563.1:0-410 GCF_000146605.3 Meleagris gallopavo
TGCCTCATATTGACCCCATATTGACCCCATATCGACCAATACAGCAAGGAGAGAGTGTGAGTAAAACCAGGAGAAAAGTCAGAGTAAAGAAGGAGTAAATTATGAGTAAACCCAGAGTAAAGTGTGAATAAATGTTGAAGTAAGGTGTGAGTACAGCTGGAATAGAGTGTGATACCCAGTTGTGGGAGTAAAACCTGGAGAAAAGTCAGAGGAAAGCATGAGTAATTCTTGCGTAAACCAAGTAAAACTGTGAGTATCAACTGTGAGTATCACATGAAGGTGAGAGCACACCTGGAGTATGGTGTGAGTTAGTAAGCGTGGAGTAAAGTGTGAGCAGAATCCAGCGGAAGTTGTGTACACGTCTGTGCCCGCGACGGGGGGCCGTGGGCCTTCCCCTCCCCCCCCCGGCC
>NW_011178564.1:0-366 GCF_000146605.3 Meleagris gallopavo
GCGTTTACCTACCAGAAATACCAGTTTTTGCCCGCAAGTAGGCCATTTTTCTCTCAGAATGGCAGTTTCTCCCCCAACATGACGTTTTCTCCCCAGGGAATTAGCACCTTTCTTCCTGAAATATTACATTTTCTCACCAAAAATACCAGTTGTCTCCCCAACAATATGGCTAATATCTCCCAGAAATACCGGTTTTCTCACCCAAAACACAACGTTTCCTACCAGAAATACCAGGATTCTCCCCCAAAATAGGACATTTTCTGCCAGGAATTGCAGTTTTCTCCCAGAAATACCACATTTCTCACAGAAATACCAGTTTTCCCTCCGAACATAGGACATTTTCTCCAAGAAAGTGGAGATTTCCCC
>NW_011178565.1:0-403 GCF_000146605.3 Meleagris gallopavo
GCATGCCGGGAAATGCACATTCCACTTCCTTGCTGTTTCCACAGAGACCAACACATCTCTCCGTGCACTTGTTACGGCACTTGGGAGAACCGCAGCTCTGCTGCCACCTGTTGGACACAATACAGTCATGAAGGCACTGCCCTGCATCCGCGCCTCTTGCACAAACCTGTGCTCCTTGCTCGGAGCACATGGCTGCACTCTGTGCACGATGTTGCTTACCACCAGAGAAGGCTCAGGTACCCAACACCATTTTTGGCTTCCATCTTGTCTGATAACTGCTCATTATGCACAGCCCTCATCTTTGCTTTGCTTTGGTGAGGTGGGGACTGCCATTGCTTCCTCAGTCCCACAGACCCCTTCCCATCCCACACTGCCATGGGAGATCAGGTTCTGGACCACCTGA
>NW_011178566.1:0-332 GCF_000146605.3 Meleagris gallopavo
ACCAGTATTGCAGTTTAGCTCTTTTTTTTACCTTATCAGTGTTTGGGGCTAGGAGTCAGAGGAGGGCTTTCTTCTTACAATGATCCGTAGGGGATCATCTGAACCTGCCAGTCCTCACAGTCTGAGGCTGGATTGGTGAGTCCTTTAACTTGTGTTTTATGAGGCCAACATTTTTCAGTGGTTTGACCAACTGTCTCTGTGATCAGCAGAACTTGGAAGGGTCTGTCCCACTAGGGCTGAAGTTTAGCTTCTATCCAAGACTGGATCAATATCCAGTTCTCCAGGTTGGAAGTTGTGGATGGCAAACTCTAGTGGCATGGCTTGGGCCAACA
>NW_011178567.1:0-317 GCF_000146605.3 Meleagris gallopavo
GAAACAGGACATTTTTCTCCCAGAAATACCAGCTTTCTCCCAGAAATAGGACGTTTTTGTACCAGAAATGCCAGTTTTCTCACCAAAAACTCAGCGTTTCCTAACAGAAATAACAGTTTTCGCCCGCAAGTAGGCCATTTTCTCTCAGAAATGGCAGTTTTCTCCCCCAACATGACGTTTTCTCCCAGGAATTGCACCTTTCTTCCTGAAATATTACATTTTCTCACCAAAAATACCAGTTGTCTCCCCAACAAATATGGCAATATCTCCCAGAAATACCGGTTTTCTCACCCAAAACACAACGTTTCCTATCAGAA
>NW_011178568.1:0-413 GCF_000146605.3 Meleagris gallopavo
GGTATATACTTATCCAAGGCAAGTGATGCACAAAGGAATTGCTCAGCACCCAAAGACCAAGGATAAAAGCAGGATATGAAGTAGGAGATGGAAGGGGAGGAAAGGGACATTTTGGGGGATCTCCATAAGAGGGGTAGATTGAGACAGATAAGGGTGTCTCAGGATTGGTGGTGGTGTTTTTAAGTGGATTGGAGAGTGTTAAGGTATTTGAGGGGATAAGGCGGGATTTTGGGGTAAGAGATGAGCATTAAAGGATTTGGTGTGAGTGGGAAGCATTTGGGATGCACCAGGGAGAATTTGGGGTTGTTAGATTAGGGGAGATGAGCTGGTCTGGGATAAGAAGAGGACACCAGGCAGTCCCAAGCTGGTGTTTGGGAATTCCAGCTAGGGAATTTGAGGTCTGTCCCCTTCCA
>NW_011178569.1:0-363 GCF_000146605.3 Meleagris gallopavo
CTCCTGCACTACCTCCGTAGGGAGGTTTTTTCTCCGCAGGCCAGAAAGGATCGCTCCCCACTTTCTGTCACGCTCTCTCTCCCTGGGAGCGAAACAAATGTCGCTCCCCGAACTTCCAACAGCCTTATTAGAGAGGGTTTTGCTCTCCACTCTTTTCCTCCGAGCATGCACAAGCGTAGCCATGGAGAACAACACCAAAAAAAGAATTGCCGCTCGAAATGAAGGCAGAGACGTCGTATTCACAGCTAGGCCTAGTGCATTCTGCATGGGCCCAAGGCGAAGTGCAAACCGCTCCTCTCCGACGTGCGGACACGAGACCGCTCGCGCGTCGGAGAAAAGCAGCAGGCACAAGTCGCCCGTTCT
>NW_011178570.1:0-385 GCF_000146605.3 Meleagris gallopavo
GTGAGCAGGTTCAGCTGCATGTGGAGCAGCTGAGTCGGGACATGGCTCAGCTACTGACCAAGACGGTGCAGTGGAAGCAGTGGCAGAACTGGGCGGCCAAGGGAGCCCCGCTCCTTGCTGCTCTTCTGCACTGGCACATCTGGGCCTTTCCCGCAGGCTTTCTCCTGTTCTTCGGCCTCATTTGGTGCATCAGGAAGACAAAAATATTTGCCGCAGAGCAACAGCATTATTTGGGTCTGTGCTGCGATCCTTGTTGTCTTCCTTAAGACCTTCATCTTCTCATGGAAGTGGCTCAAAAGGTCTTCATCGCCCTGCTGTTTATGGGAATCGTCCGTCTGGCAATTCACCTCACGCGTGGCAATATGCATGAGCAGGTTCGGCTGCG
>NW_011178571.1:0-365 GCF_000146605.3 Meleagris gallopavo
CTTACCCGCTCCAGGGATCAGGGCACAGCCAATGCAGCAACTCAGGGGGCCCAGAAGGCCAACAGCATCTGGCGGAGGACTCGGCCCATCTTGAAGGAGTGAAGACATCTTCGTGTCTTGTAACGTCCACGCCTTTTCTGAGTAACAGGACACGTTCAACGCGGCAACTCAGGCAGCCCAAAACGCCTACAGCATGTGGTGGTGGAGGCGCCAATCCTAGAAAGAAAGAAAGAAGAAAGCTTCACATGCAGGACTGAACACGTCGGTTAGAAACACAAACTGGTGATACTAGAAATTCCAACTCATGGACAGCACTCAGCACAAGCCTGTTTGGGAGCCTACCTCATCTTTTGGCAGTCACACGT
>NW_011178572.1:0-341 GCF_000146605.3 Meleagris gallopavo
TTTCCCCAAAAAATACACCATTTTCACCCAGGAATTGCAATATTCTATCCAGAAATATCACATTTCACCCAGAAATACCAGCTTTCTCCCTGAAATATTACGTTTTGTTCCACAAATTCCAGTTTACACACCAAAAACACGTTCCTACCAGAAACACAAGGATTCTCCCCCAGGAATGTGACATTTTCTGCCAGGAATTGCAGTTTTCTCCCAGAAATTTCACATTTTCTCACAGAAATACCGGTTTTCCCTCCGAAAATAGGACATCTTCTCTCAGAAACGGCAGTTCCCCCCCCCAAAAATACGCCATTTTCACCCAGAAATTGCAGGATTCTCCCCCT
>NW_011178573.1:0-326 GCF_000146605.3 Meleagris gallopavo
CAGGGGAGGTTTAGGTTGGTTATTAGGAGGCAGCTTTTCACGCACAGGGTGGTGACGCACTGGAATGTGTGCTTGAGAGTCACTTCCAGGATGATCTGCTCCATGATCCGTGACCAGCACAGAGGTGAGACTGACATGCTGGTAGTTCCCCGCGTCACACTTGCTATCCTTCCTAAGAGGTGTGCTGTCACCTTTTTTCTCCTCACAAGGGACTTGACCTGACTGCCTCGACTTGTGAAATACCATGGAGAGTGGCTCGGTGACTAGCAGCGGTGAATTCCCTCGGAACTCTGGGACTCATCTCGTCAGGACCCAAAGACTCCTGG
>NW_011178574.1:0-327 GCF_000146605.3 Meleagris gallopavo
CTCTTCCGCGGGCCGTCCAGTGTGCAGCAGAGGAGGCACGGGGCGCTTGGCTGGCTCAGTGCTGTCCCCACGGTGCTCGTCTGCCAGCCGGCAGGAGATGCATCCGGTGGCAGTGCCAGGCGGGTGAGAATCACCCGGGGCTGCCTCCGCTGCGCCTCTGCCATCAGGTGTGCGGTGCTGGGCGATGGAGGTGCAGGGGCAGCCGTGGGGCTTGGCACGGGCAGCTCCGGGGATGCTGTCTGCTGCCCCGGTGAGTTGCTGAGGAGCCCAGGTTCAGCATCTGTCTCGTTGCTGAGCTCCCCGGCTGGCCCTGGGGGAGTCAGGCAG
>NW_011178575.1:0-489 GCF_000146605.3 Meleagris gallopavo
TAATCCAGATCCTTCTGCGTGCTGGTTTCGCTATTAAGCGAAGCAAAGTGAAAGGGCCTGCCCAGGAAATTCAGTTCCTAGGTATAAAGTGGCAAGATGGCCGTCGTCACATCCCAACAGATGTGATCAACAAAATCAGTGCCATGTCCCCACCCACTAATAAGAAAGAGACACAATCGTTCCTGGGTGTAGTGGGTTTTTGGAGAATGCATGTTCCAAACTACAGCCTCATTGTAAGCCCCCTTTATCAGGTGACACGGAAGAAGAATGATTTTGTGTGGGGTCCTGAGCAGCAGCAGGCTTTTTGAGCAGATTAAACAAGAGATAGCCCGTGCCGTGGCCCTGGGGCCAGTACGGATGGAACAGGATGCGAAGAACATCCTCTACACTGCTGCTGGAGAGAAAGGTCCCACTTGGAGTTTGTGGCAAAGAGCCTCAGGAGAGACCCGAGGCCGACCCCTGGGATTCTGGAGTCGGGCGTACAGAGGG
>NW_011178576.1:0-357 GCF_000146605.3 Meleagris gallopavo
AATTTGATGAGAACCATCCATTTCTGAAAGGAAATGGGGAAAGAAAGACAACAAAATTGACATAGTATTGATTTTAATGGAAACAGACATTTTGGGGGTGATCCCAGGGGGACAAAGCAGAGCGAGAACGTGTCACTATGTGAGGTTGTCCTCAAAATCCCTATTGGAGACCTCTGGAGGACTCCCGGAACCCCTGCGGACCCTCTGATCTCAAAGAGACCCCTCTGGGACATCTCCAGACCCTTCTGGATGACTCCAGGCCCCCCCTGGGGACCCCAAGACAACTCCAGAACATCTCCAGATTCTTCCAGAAGACAACAGGAGCCTCTGAATCCACCTGAGGACCCTCTGGGCCCT
>NW_011178577.1:0-316 GCF_000146605.3 Meleagris gallopavo
GACACGCAGCCCTCAGGGCTGTGCTCTGTGCTGCAGCAGGGAAGCCCTCATCCAGAGCAGCTCCTTCTCCGTAACAAAGGCACACAGAGTGCCTCCGTCCTCATCTGACATGGGATGTCCCAGCTTAGTGATCCTGCCAGGAAAAGCATCTGCATCGTCAGCCGCCAGAGACTGACGTGCCAAAGGCAGGGAGCGATGCTCCTCCGGTGAGCTCACAGCCCGCTCGTACTCCACACTGCCTTCATCTCCCTCTCCTTTCTCTCCTCTCCCCGTGCCACCTGCAGGCTGTCGCCCCCAGCCCTGCTGAGCGGTGCAG
>NW_011178578.1:0-716 GCF_000146605.3 Meleagris gallopavo
CTAATCGTAATAACTTCGTATAGCATACATTATACGAAGTTTATACCGGATTTTTTTATTTTCTTTTTACTTTAACGTTAAAGGTAAAGGTAGGTACGTACGTAAAGTAAAGTTAAAAGTTTAAACGTTTTAAAAACGTTTTAAAAAAAGTTTTAAAAAACGTTAAAAACGGTTAAACGGTTTAAAGGGTTAAAGGTTAAAAGGTTAAAAAACGGTTAAAACGGTTAAAACCGGTTTACGGGTTACCGGTTACCGTTTTAACCGTTTTTTAACCGTTTTTTAAACCGTTTTAAAACCCGGTTTTAAACCGGGTTAAAAGGGGGTTTAAAAGGGGGGTTTAAGGGGGTTTTTGGGGTTTTTTCGGGTTTTTTCCGGTTTTTACCCGTTTTAACCGGTTTTAACCGGGTTTTAACCCGGGTTAAACCCCGGTAAAAACCCCGTAAAAACCTAACGTAACGGTAACGGTAACGTTACGTTACGGTTACGGTTACGGTTCGTTACGTTTACGTTACCGTACCGTACCGTACGTCGTACGTACGTCGGTACGTACGTTACTTACTTTACTTTACGTTACGTAGTAATAATACTACGTACGTACGTACGACGACGACGACGACGAGGAGGTAGAGAAAAAAAAAAAAAAAAAAAAAAAAAAAAAAAAAAAAAAAAAAAAAAAAAAAAAAAAAAAAAAAAAAAAAAAAAAAAAAAAAAAAAAA
>NW_011178579.1:0-371 GCF_000146605.3 Meleagris gallopavo
CTTCCAGAAATAGCAGATTTCTCCATGAAATATGACATTTTGGAACAGAAATACCAGTTCTCTCACAACAAAATCAGCGTTTTCTACCAGAAATACCAGTTTTCTCCCGGAAATACGGCATTTAACTCTCAGAAATGGCAGTTTTCTCCCCAAAAATATGGTATTTTCTCCAACAAGTGACAGTTTTATCACAAAAATACGACATTTTCCACCACAAATACCAGTTTTCTCCCAAAAACATGCCGTTTTCTGCCAGGAAATGCAGTTTCCTCCCACAAATACCATTTTTCAACCAGAAACAGGACATTTTCTCCCAGAAATACCAGCTTTCTCCCAGAAATAGGACGTTTTGTACCAGAAATGCCAGTTTT
>NW_011178580.1:0-389 GCF_000146605.3 Meleagris gallopavo
CGTCGTGGTTTCTCACTTGCCGAGAACGGGCGACTTGTGCCTGCTGCTTTTCTCCGACGCGCGAGCGGTCTCGCGTCCGCACGTCGGAGAGGAGCGGTTTGCACTTCGCCTTGGGTACATGCAGAATGCACTAGGCCTAGCTGTGAATACGACGTGTCTGCCTTCATTTCGGGCGGCAATTCTTTTTTGGTGTTGTTCTCCATGGCTACGCTTGTGCATGCTCGGAGGAAAAGAGTGGAGAGCAAAACCCTCTCTAATAAGGCTGTTGGAAGTTCGGGGAGCGACATTTGTTTCGCTCCCAGGGAGAGAGAGCGTGGACAGAAAGTGGGGAGCGATCCTTTCTGGCCTGCGGAGAAAAAACCTCCCTACGGAGGTAGTGGCAGGAGGCT
>NW_011178581.1:0-303 GCF_000146605.3 Meleagris gallopavo
TTCTAGGTGTATTGGGTTATTGGCGTTCTTTTATAGCTCACCTAGCGCAGCTGCTAAGGCCACTGTACAGACTCACAAGAAAGGGGCAGCTTTGGGATTGGGGGAAAACAGAACAGGACACTTTCCAACAAGTAAAACTGGCAGTTCAACAAGCCCAGGCATTGGGTGTATTTGATCGTACCCTCCCAGCCGAGTTGGATGTTTGCGTCACTCAAGATGGCTTTGGTTGGGGCCTGTGGCAAAGCCAGAGTTCTGTTTGGACCCCCATTGGTTTCTGGGCTCAGATCTGGCATGGAGCAGAAG
>NW_011178582.1:0-303 GCF_000146605.3 Meleagris gallopavo
CGAAGAACTGCTCATTATGCACAGCCCTCATCTTTGCTTTGGTGAGGTGGGGACTGCCATTGCTTCCTAAATCCCACAGACCCCCTTCCCATCCCACACTGCCATGGCAGATCAGGTTCTGGACCACCTGAGGACCCAAACAGCCAGGAGTCTGTGGGTCCTGACGAGATGAGTCCCAGAGTTCCGAGGGAATTCACCGCTGCAGTCACCGAGCCACTCTCCATGGTATTTCAGAAGTCGAGGCAGTCAGGTCAAGTCCCTGCTGAGGAGAAAAAAGGTGACAGCACACCTCTCAGGAAGGAT
>NW_011178583.1:0-351 GCF_000146605.3 Meleagris gallopavo
GGAACAGAAATACCAGTTCTCTCACAACAAAATCAGCGTTTTCTACCAGAAATACCAGTTTTCTCCCGGAAATACGGCATTTAACTCTCAGAAATGGCAGTTTTCTCCCCAAAAATATGGTATTTTCTCCAACAAGTGACAGTTTTATCACAAAAATACGACATTTTCCACCACAAATACCAGTTTTCTCCCAAAAACATGCCAGTTTCTGCCAGGAACTGCAGTTTCCTCCCACAAATACCATTTTTCAACCAGAAACATGACATTTTCTCCCAGAAATACCAGCTTTCTCCCAGAAATAGGACGTTTTGTACCAAGAAATGCCAGTTTTCTCACCAAAAACTCAGTCGT
>NW_011178584.1:0-448 GCF_000146605.3 Meleagris gallopavo
AATACCCTATCCCTGAAGATGCTTGGTACACAGATGGATCCAGCAGGGGCAATCCGAGCAAGTGGAGAGCAATAGCATACCATCCTTCTACTGAGACCATCTGGTTTGATGAGGGGGATGGTCAGAGCAGCCAACGGGCAGAACTGCGAGCCGTGTGGATGGTTATAAGTAAGGAAGCCGGTGATGGTATCCTGAACATCTGTACGGATAGTTGGGCTGTGTACCGAGGGCTCACTTTGTGGATTGCACAGTGGGCCACCCAAGAATGGACTGTCCGTGCCCGGCCGATCTGGGGCAAGGACATGTGGTTAGACATATGGAATACAGTCAAAACACAGGACTGTACGTGTCTACCATGTTTCTGGTCATCAGTCCCTACAGTCACCGGGAAATGATGAAGCCGACACGCTGGCCCGAGTTCGATGGATTGAGAATTCACCATCCGAGA
>NW_011178585.1:0-400 GCF_000146605.3 Meleagris gallopavo
GGCCTTCTGGGCTGCAAGTGCACACTACTGGCTTATGTCCAGCTCTTTGTCCACCAGGATCCCCGAGTCCTCCGCAGGGCTGCTCCCAAGGGCTTCTACGCCCACTTTGTACAAGCATCTGGGTTTCCCCTTCATCAGGGACATCAACAGTGGGGTTGAGTGCACCCTAAGGACACTAAGCTGTGGGCTGCAGTGACACAGCAGAGGGACGGGATGCCATCCACAGAGACCTCAACAGGCTGAGCAGTGGGCACAAATCCAAGTGCAGGGTCAGTAGCTGGGATGAGGGAACACCCACCACCAAAAACATGCTAGGGGGATGAAAAAGGACTGAGCGTAGTCCTGCTCCATAAGGCCTGGGAGTACTGGTGGGCTGGGGAGCTGGACACAAGCCAGCAAT
>NW_011178586.1:0-486 GCF_000146605.3 Meleagris gallopavo
GCATTTGCAAGTTCGAGGAGCGACAGCTGTAGTGCTCTCAGGGAGAGCGTTTCAGAAAGTGGGGAGAGATCCTTTCAGGACTGCGCAGAAAAAACCCCCCACTCGCAGGTAGTGCAGGAGGCTGAATTCGCACTTGTCGGCATCGGAATCGCACTCCTTCGCTCTCACGCGTAGAAAGCGGCATTCGCGCTGAACCGCTCCGGAGACTTTGCCGGAGCTGGCCGAGAAATCGCGTACATCCCCGAACGTCGTTTTCAGCCGTCAGCAGCGGTCTCGTGTTTCTCGCTTGCCGAGAACGGGCCACTTCAGCCGGCTGCTTTTCTCCGACGAGTGGGCGGGCTCCTGTGCGCACTTCGGAAAGGAGCGGTTTGCACTTCGCCTTGGCTACGATGCAGAATGCACTACGCCTACCTCTGAATACTATGTCCCTGCCTTTATTTCGAGCCACAATTCATGCTAGTGAGGTTTTCCACTGCTACACATCTC
>NW_011178587.1:0-355 GCF_000146605.3 Meleagris gallopavo
CATCGCTGTTGTCCACTGCTGAAGCCTCACTTGCGACTACACATCCACGTGTTGGTCTTTCATAAATGCTCTGTTCAGTGCGGAGGAGTTCAGTGACAGCCCTGTGCTCCGTGTGCACCTCCACGTCAGGTGCTGTGCTGTCATCCCTGGCCTCTGCTGCCATCTGTCGCCTGGCTACAAAATGAACTGAGTGCTGGCAGGAAGGTTCAAACTCTGCTGTGTCCACCTGTGACGCTGTGGCCAGCATTATAAAATAGGAGGCATTCCTTTTGGATCAGCCCTTGCATAGTTATGAAAAATTAAGGTTTGTAATGGCTGGCTGAGTAAATTGGTGGCTGCTAGAGAGGGGCACAAC
>NW_011178588.1:0-343 GCF_000146605.3 Meleagris gallopavo
GATGCTTCCTTCACTTGAGAGTGTGGGGGGGTTATTGGTCCTTGGAATGGGGTAAGTGGTTTCTTTTTTTCTTTCAGGGCTGTGATCTTGTCTTCTTGGGGGATGGCAAGTGCACTGAAGGGCTGCTAGGTGTAAGAGCAGCATCTGAATCTGGAGACTGCTTCCTTTGGGGTGTGGGGTGAGCCCTTAGAATGGGGTGAGTGATTCCTGCTTTCTTTCAGAGCTGTGAGCTCTGCTTTTCTGGAGGATCTCAAGCTGGATGGCTGTAATTAATAGGGCTATGTGCTAATTGCCTTCATGCGGTGGGTGTTTTTAAGGGCATTGTGTGCATCCTTGTTGTGTT
>NW_011178589.1:0-307 GCF_000146605.3 Meleagris gallopavo
GCGACTCTGCGCAATGTCCCGTCTGCCTGACTCCCAGCAGGGTCAGGGTACAACACAAGTGGCTCTGAGACGGCGCTGAGAAGCTGCGCTAGCAGCACCCAGAGCACGTTCCAGCTCCAAACTCGCCCTGTCCACACTCCAATCCTCGCACACACGCTTCGGTCGGAGGCCAGGCACGAACTGATCGGCTGGGCTGCCGCACCCGCGTTAAAGCAGGGTGGCCCGAGCAGTCACAATCCATCGCACACTGATGTCACAAACATCGCTTGGCCAGTCCTCGCCTTCACTCTGGGTCATCACCACCCGT
>NW_011178590.1:0-505 GCF_000146605.3 Meleagris gallopavo
CGGTCCTTTGCTCCGTTCCCGTCATGGGTGCACTGAACAAGATCCACCAGCCTCACACGGACGCTCTTTCTCCCTGAACCGCAGGCCCCAACTGAAGCAATTGCAATTCCTCCTTTAAGAAGCAGAAGAGAAGCCAAAAAAACACAAAGTAGTTACAAAGCAGCTGCATGTTTTTCTTACAGCGCTGCACACACACACGCTGGGCGCAGAGGGGGCAGCCCCTCCTAGTTTGCACTCCACAAGTGACAGCTTAAGGATAGTTTGGGAGACAGTTATACATATGCAAGAAGAGGAGGGGATAATTACAATCGGTTCCAAGCAACGAGGCGTAGATTATTCTGATATTACGATTAGAATACGAGGGCATATCACAGCCGTTTCCAAGAAGTTATCATCCTATCGCCCACCCCAACTGCTGAGTTACTGAGACGTGCAGCTTGTAGTGGAATTCCTAAGTCACAGGCTGAACCAACACGTGAGCACGAGTGCGTGGTGCGAGAGAGAG
>NW_011178591.1:0-360 GCF_000146605.3 Meleagris gallopavo
AAATGCTATTAGCCGAGCTCCTGGATATGGATCTATACCATCTGTATATCCATTGATTAAACAATTGGCGAGCCAGGCAATTGTTTGATGTAAATCCACTTTACATCATGTCTCTTTTATGGGGTTTCTATAAACGGGTCAAGGGGGAGAACACCATTCCCCTAGTTAAAATGATCCCCGGGCAGATCCCAGGGTTTCTGGGATCTCCTTCTTATCAACTGGCAACTATAATTGAGAAATGGGGTCCCCTGCGTACTTTGGGGGAGTATTTCCCCAGTACGCTTAACAGAATACTTTCAGGGACTGGACAAAAGATGTCTTAACTACGAAGGAAAGGACAATTAGCTGCATCCACAGTGG
>NW_011178592.1:0-327 GCF_000146605.3 Meleagris gallopavo
CAGGGCCTCGGGATCATCTGTTACCATTTGTGTTGGGCAGTCCATCTGCAAGGCAGATGGGAAACACCTGAGAAGCAGCCGCCTGCTTTTCTTCCCATGCTGCCCTCCCTGCACAGCCCTGCTCACCGGGTTCTTGTCTGGAATTGGTTTCCATGGCCATTTGAGTCTCATTCTGCCAGCATGGCGGCGTTGACAAAGCCACTGCAGTCAGGTGGTGTGGTGCCAGCACCTGCAGTGGGGTCAGGAGTCAGCCAAGCAGTGGAAAAGCTTTGGGCTAAGAACACAGGTGATTTTATGGATATTTTGGAGCAAGACAGGCTCCATTTT
>NW_011178593.1:0-320 GCF_000146605.3 Meleagris gallopavo
TTCTTCAAACCAACTCACGTTTTCTCCCAAAAAGACTAGATGACAAGACCAAATTGGACACTTGCAACCAAGAATAGGACATCTTCTCCCACAAATACCACTTGTCTCCCAAGGATAGGACTTTTTCCCTACATGCTATGGCAGTTCTGCTAAGAAATACTCCTTTCCTTCCCTAAATGGGACATATGCACCCACAAAGAACCACGACTCCGAGAAATTCCTCCCAGTTCCTCCCAATTACACTCCATTACATTCCTCATCATGACACTTACTCCCAGACTTTTGGACTTTTACTGCGGAAAGACCATTTCGATCCAGAG
>NW_011178594.1:0-315 GCF_000146605.3 Meleagris gallopavo
CAAAATCCATGAAATCTCCCGTGTTCTTCGCCCAAAGCTTTTCCACTGCTTGGCTGACTCCTGACCCCACTGCAGGTGCTGGCACCACACCACCAGACTGCAGTGGCTTTGTCAACGCAGCCATGCTAGCAGAATGAGACTCAAATGGCCATGGAAACCAATTCCAGACAAGAACCCGGTAAGCAGGGCTGTGCAGGGGTGGGCAGCATGGGGAAGCAAAGCAGGAGGCTGCTTCTCAGGTGTTTCCCATCTGCCTTGCAGATGGACTGCCCAACACAAATGGTAACAGATGATCCCGAGGCCCTGAGGGCAATA
>NW_011178595.1:0-318 GCF_000146605.3 Meleagris gallopavo
GGCGTCTGTGACGTTATTTTGGTCGTGTGACGTCACTTGGGGGTTGTGACGTCACATGGTGTGTGTGACGTCATTTTAGGGGTGTGTGACGTTATTTTGGGTTGTGTGATGTCACATGGGGTGTGTGACGTCATTTTAGGGGTGTTTGACGTCGTTTTGGGTTGTGTGACGTCACATGGGGTGTGTGACGTCATTTTTGGGGTGTGAGGTCATTTTGAGTATCGTGACGTCACCATGGCAGGTGTGACTTGATTCGGGAGTGTGTGACGTCAAATGGGGGAGTGTGACATCATTTTGTGTGTGTGACGTCACATGGGG
>NW_011178596.1:0-311 GCF_000146605.3 Meleagris gallopavo
AACACCGGACCTTCTGTGGCACGTCCCTCATCTTCCACACCTGGAGGAACAGTGCGCTCACTGCTGTGTCTCGTGCCCTGCTGGCAGGCTCACAAGAGGTCTGACACGGCCACAAAACGTTGTCTTTCGTTTGGTTGGCCTCCGGGAACACGTGAAAATCCTCGGGCTGCAATGCTTCCCTGATTCCAGCGAAGCAAAGGGAACTCCCAAAGGACCCTGCACATCAAGGCACTCTGGAGCCTCTTTTTGGCCTCCCAGCTTTCTTTACACCCTGGCTCTGCCACGGTCCAGACCTTGCTGGGCCACGGATT
>NW_011178597.1:0-314 GCF_000146605.3 Meleagris gallopavo
AGGTAGATTACATCTACCGCTTTTCCCCCATCCACCCAGCATGTGACAGCATCATAGAAGGCCACCAAGTTGGTCGAGCACGACCTCCCCTTGGTGAACCCATGCTGACTACTCCTGATAACCTCCTTTTCTCCCAGTTGTCTGGAGATGGTATCCAGCACAAGCTGTTCCATCACCTTTCCAGGGACAGAGGTGAGGCTGACAGGCCTATAATTACCCGCATCTTCCTTCTTGCCCTTTTTAAAGACCGGAGTGACATTGGCTATCCTCCAGTCTTCAGGGACCTCCCCTGTTGTCCAAGAGCTCTCAAAAAT
>NW_011178598.1:0-311 GCF_000146605.3 Meleagris gallopavo
CTCAGGGAGCGCGTTTCAGAAAGTGGGGAGTGATCCTTTCAGGACTGCGGAGAAAAACCCCCACTCGCAGGGAGTGCAGGAGGCTGAATTCGCACTTGTCGGCATCGGAATCGCACTCCTTCGCTCCCACACGCAGAAAGCAGCATTCGCGCTGAACCGCTCCGGAGACTATGCCGTTGCTGGCCGAGAAATCGCGTTTATCTCCGAACGTGCAGAATGCACTACGCCTACCTCTGAATACTATGTCTCTGCCTTTATTTCGAGCCACAATTCATTCCAGTCAGGTTTTCCACTGCAACACATCTGCTTTC
>NW_011178599.1:0-635 GCF_000146605.3 Meleagris gallopavo
ACTGGCTTATGTCCAGCTCTTTGTCCACCAGGATCCCCGAGTCCTCCGCAGGGCTGCTCCCAAGGGCTTCTACGCCCAGTTGGTACAAGCATCTGGGTTTCCCCTTCATCAGGGACATCAACAGTGGGGTTGAGTGCACCCTAAGGACACCAAGCTGTGGGGTGCAGTGACACAGCAGAGGGACGGGATGCCATCCACAGAGACCTCAGCAGGCTGAGCAGTGGCCACAAATCCAAGTGCAGGGTCAGTAGCTGGGATGAGGGAACAGCCACCACCAAAACATGCTAGGGGATGAAAGGACTGAGCGTAGTCCTGCTCCATAAGGCCTGGGAGTACTGGTGGCTGGGAGCTGGACACAAGCCACGCAGTGGGCCCTTCCAGCCCAGAAAGCCAACCGTATCCTGGGCTGCATCCAAAGATGCGCAGTCAGCGGGCGAAGGGAGGAGATCCCCATCCCTCTGCTCTGCGCTGGTCAGGCCTCACCTGCAGTGCTGCGTCCAGATGTGGAGTCCTCAGTGCAGGGAGACATGGAGCTGTGCGAGTGCATCCAGAGTACAGCCACAAACACGAACCGAAGGATGGAACCCCTCTCCTGTAAGCAAGGAGAGCTGGGCTGTTCAGCCGCCTGGAGAAGT
>NW_011178600.1:0-333 GCF_000146605.3 Meleagris gallopavo
AGAATGGGGCAAGGAACACAAATAAGGAGGACAAGAGAATGTAATAGTGAAACAGTGCAAGACCAGAGACAAGCAAGACACAGAACAAAGAGGATAGGCAGCCTTCTGGGCACCATGAAGCGCAATTCAGAGCTCTGGGGGAACCCTATTGTGCCGGGCTCTGGAATGGGTAAACGCTGGCGGCTGTGCATCGCCCTTACCTGCTGGGCAGACAATGACCAGTCTGCAAAGTGAGGTTCCGGGGCAGCCGGGAAATGCACATTCCACTTCCTTGCTGTTTCCACAGAGACCCAACACATCTCTCCGTGCACTTGTTACGGCACTTGGGAGCAC
>NW_011178601.1:0-348 GCF_000146605.3 Meleagris gallopavo
GGAATGGGAGACTTCCCTTTAGTCAGGAAAGAGGACGTGCGTGAGCGCCTAGGCAGTACTAAGGTCCACAAGTCCATGGGACCTGATGGGGTGCATCCACGTGTGCTGAGGGAGCTGGCGGAGGTCATTGCCGAACCGCTCTCCATCATTTTTGAGAGGTCCTGGACAAACAGGGGAGGTCCCTGAAGACTGGAGGATAGCCAATGTCACTCCGGTCTTCAAAAAGGGCAAGAAGGAAGATCCGGGTAATTATAGGCCTGTCAGCCTCACCTCCGTCCCTGGAAAGGTGATGGAACAGCTTGTGCTGGATACCATCTCCAGACAACTGGGAGAAAAGGAGGTTATCAG
>NW_011178602.1:0-317 GCF_000146605.3 Meleagris gallopavo
CATGCATACTTGGTATTGATTACCTCAGAAGGGGATATTTTAGGGATCCCAAAGGGTATCGATGGGCCTTTGGAATAGCTGCTGTAGACACAGAAGGTGTTAAGCAGTTGTCTATTTTGCCTGGCCTGTCAGAAGATCCATCTGCCGTGGGGTTGCTACGAGTGAAAGAGCAACAAGTACCGATTGCTACAAAAACGGTGCACAGACGGCAGTACCGCACCAACAGGGATTCCTTGCTCCCCATTCAGAAGCTGATTCACCAACTAGAGAATCAGGGAGTGATTAGCAAGACTCACTCACCTTTTAACAGCCCCATA
>NW_011178603.1:0-436 GCF_000146605.3 Meleagris gallopavo
ACCAGCGTCGGCAAACTCTCCGGAGCGGTTCAGCGCGAGTGCCGCTTTCTACGCTTGAGAGCGAAGCAGTGCAATTCCGATGCCGAGAACGTGCGAATTCAGCCTCCTGCACTACCTCCGTAGGGAGGTTTTTTCTCCGCAGGCCAGAAAGGATCGCTCCCCACTTTCTGTCACGCTCTCTCTCCCTGGGAGCGAAACAAATGTCGCTCCCCGAACTTCCAACAGCCTTATTAGAGAGGGTTTTGCTCTCCACTCTTTTCCTCCGAGCATGCACAAGCGTAGCCATGGAGAACCACACCAAAAAAAGAATTGCCGCTCGAAATGAAGGCAGACACGTCGTATTCACAGCTAGGCCTAGTGCATTCTGCATGTACCCGAGGCGAAGTGAAAACCGCTCCTCTCCGACGTGCGGACACGAGACCGCTCACGCGTCGGA
>NW_011178604.1:0-440 GCF_000146605.3 Meleagris gallopavo
AGTGCAACTCACTGTACAAGGGCAACCAAATGTATTCAAGGCATACTTGCACAGGACTCTGAGGTAGAAAGCTGCTCGCTGAGGCGAAGATGAGAAATGAGGCAGGGGAAGCCTGACAGATTGAGAGTGATGAAGTGTCTGAATAAAGAAAGGAACAGAAGGAATAGACATTACTGGATTCTATCAGCCGCCAATATTCATTTGAAAAACATACTGGACACGTAGAGTAAAAAGCAACACAGGATCAACCTGCAACTATTTATTCCGCTATGTCAGTAATGGTAGCTATTATACAAACTCTATGTATTTCTAATAAAAAAACACAAATTCCTCCTCCAGTGTGCAATCAAATTAAGTTCATTTATGAGTTTAGGTAGAAAAAAAAGACTTCTGCTGGTCTCGGTAACACAGCTACAAAAGCACTGTACAGGATATTCGCA
>NW_011178605.1:0-311 GCF_000146605.3 Meleagris gallopavo
GAATGCACTACGCCTACCTCTGAATACTACGTCTCTGCCTTTATTTCGAGCCACAATTCGTCCCAGTGAGGTATGACACTGCTACAAATCTGCATTCAGAGAGGAAAAGAGTGGAAAGGGAAAACCCTCTCTAATAAGGCATGTGGAAGTTCGAGGAGCGACAGCTGTAGTGCTCTCAGGGAGAGAGTGACAGAAAGTGGGGAGAAATCCTTTCAGGACTGCGGAGAAAAAACCCCCACTCGCAGGTAGTGCAGGAGGCTGAATTCGCACCTGTCGGCATCGGAATCGCACTCCTTCGCTCTCACGCGTAG
>NW_011178606.1:0-394 GCF_000146605.3 Meleagris gallopavo
CCAAAACTAGAATGCCGACATGAATGTGGCAACACAAAGCCAAGGGGAAGTGGCCAAGAGAATGGGGCAAGGAACACAAAAATAGGAGGACAAGAGAATGTAATAGTGAAAACAGTGCAAGACCAGAGACAAGCAAGACACAGAACAAAGAGGATAGGCAGCCTTCTGTGGGCACCATGAAGCGCAATTCAGAGCTCTGGGGGAACCCTATTGTGCCGGGCTCTGGAATGGGTAAACGCTGGCGGGTGTGCATCGCCCCTACCTGCTGGGCGGACAGTGACCAGTCAGCAAAGTGAGGTTCCGGGGCATGCCGGGAAACGCAGATTCCACTTCCTTGCTGTTTCCACAGAGACCAACACATCTCTCCGTGCAGTTGTTACGGCACTTGGGAGCA
>NW_011178607.1:0-405 GCF_000146605.3 Meleagris gallopavo
GCAACAATCCTACGGTTCTTCTGACTAAATATCTCTGCACGGATGTCCATGACAAAAATGGAACATCTCTCCAGCTCTGCAGCAGAGGACACGAGCTTCCATGCTCTAGCCATGTTCTCCTCTCGGCTTCTGGCTCTCCAACACAAAGAACAAGATGCAAAAGCAGTTGCATCACAAATACTCCTTTCATCCTGTCTACTTCAACAGACAACACTGACAAGCCCGCTCTCCTGCCCTCTTACCTCAGCCTCTGCACACCATCCTACTCTCCTGAGCATTAGGCTGGCACAGGGATGCAGCTCTTTCTAGGCTCTCCCTATGTAGCCCAGTACCTGTGTGCCACATGGATCTGAAAGCATTCTGCCTTCTGTGACATGCCCATGCCGTCATAATGCCAGTTCCCTG
>NW_011178608.1:0-446 GCF_000146605.3 Meleagris gallopavo
CACCAAAGCAAAGATGAGGGCTGTGCATAATGAGCAGTTCTCAGACAAGATGGAAGCCAAAATGTTGTTTGGGTACCTGAGCCTTCTCTGGTGGTAAGCAACATCGTGCACAGAGTGCAGCCATGTGCTCCGAGCAAGGAGCACAGGTTTGTGCAAGAGGTACGGATGCAGGGCAGTGCCTTCATGACTGTATTGTGTCCAACAGGTGGCAGCAGAGCTGCGGTGCTCCCAAGTGCCGTAACAACTGCACGGAGAGATGTGTGGGTCTCGGTGGAAACAGCAAGGAAGTGGAATGTGCATTTCCCGGCATGCCCCGGAACCTCACTTTGCTGACTGGTCATTGTCTGCCCAGCAGGTAAGGGCGATGCACACCCGCCAGCGTTTACCCATTCCAGAGCCCGGCACAATAGGGTTCCCCCAGAGCTCTGAATTGCGCTTCATGGTGC
>NW_011178609.1:0-350 GCF_000146605.3 Meleagris gallopavo
ACACAATACAGTCATGAAGGCACTGCCCTGCATCCGCGCCTCTTGCACAAACCTGTGCTCCTTGCTCGGAGCACATGGCTGCACTCTGTGCCCAATGTTGCTTACCACCAGAGAAGGCTCAGGTACCCAACACCATTTTTGGCTTCCATCTTGTCTGATAACTGCTCATTATGCACAGCCCTCATCTTTGCTTTGGTGAGGTGGGGACTGCCATTGCTTCCTCAGTCCCACAGACCCCTTCCCATCCCACACTGCCATGGGAGATCAGGTTCTGGACCACCTGAGGACCCAAACATCCACGAGTCTTTGGGTCCTGACGAGATGAGTCCCAGAGTTCCGAGGGAATTCAC
>NW_011178610.1:0-306 GCF_000146605.3 Meleagris gallopavo
ATCTGGGTAGTGAAAAGCTTAGGGGATGCTGACTGGCTACGTTAGTATATGAAATGGTCAGGCATGGAAGGGAACAGCCAGTTCACAACTGAGTAATAGTTTGCCTCTCCTATCAAATTCTTGCGCCTGGTTTCTATGAGCTGTTACCCACTGCTTGCAGTGAGACTCAGCACTGGGGATGAGGGGGCCTGGTGCTTAGCAGGGTGTGACTGCAGCTTTGCACTGAAGCAAAACTGCGGCCCAGCAGCATCACAGGAGCTTGGAAATCTGGTGTGTGCTGGGTGTTACACTGTACATGCTTAATGG
>NW_011178611.1:0-315 GCF_000146605.3 Meleagris gallopavo
GAGTCCCAGAGTTCCGAGGGAATTCACCGCTGCAGTCACCGAGCCACTCTCCATGGTATTTCACAAGTCGAGGCAGTCAGGTCAAGTCCCCGCTGAGGAGAAAAAAGGTGACAGCACACCTCTTAGGAAGGATAGAAAGTGTGACGCGGGGAACTACCAGCATGTCAGTCTCACCTCTGTGCTGGTCACGGATCATGGAGCAGATCATCCTGCAAGTGACTCTCAAGCACACATTCCAGTGCGTCACCACCCTGTGCGTGAAAAGCTGCCTCCTAATAAACCAACCTAAAACCTCCCCTGTCTCACTTGAAAACC
>NW_011178612.1:0-417 GCF_000146605.3 Meleagris gallopavo
TTGGAGAGAAGTTCCACCTTGCCCAGGGACATGGATACCAAGATAAGTAATGAAATGAACACCAGGCTGGCTGTGAAGTGGGCATGAGCTGAGTGCAGGTTGTTTTGTGATGCCCTGGGCATGGGAAAGCAGGCATAACATTGGCAGTTCCCTGTGTCACCCAGGCTGTGGCGTCCTGGTGGGCATAATCAGAAGAGCTCCAAGGGTCATCCAGCCCAGGCCAGAGGAGAGAAGGTGGGTGAGCAGTGGAGGAGGTTTGGGGGAACTTCAGAGTACCTGGATGGGAAGGCCTGGGTGTGAGGCATGGAGGCAGGAGTGGCTGTGATATAACAGTTGGTCTGTCCTCCTCCTTTGTCTTTGAGAGCCAGAGGCGCAGAGGAGGATGAGAGCAGAGCTTGGAAGCCTCGTGTCCTCTGC
>NW_011178613.1:0-328 GCF_000146605.3 Meleagris gallopavo
AGAGAGGTGATCCCGCCCCTCTACTCTGCGCTGGTGAGGCCTCCTCTGGAGCACTGTGTCCAGGTGCGGAGTCCTCAGCACAGGAGAGACGTGGAGTTGTTGGAGCGCGTCCAGAGGAGGGCCACAAAAATGACCCCAGGAAGGGAACACCTCTCCTGCAAGGACAGGCTGAGAGAGCTGGGGCTGTGCAGCCTGGAGAGGAGGAGGCTGCGAGGTGACCTGATAGCAGCCTTCAGTATCCAGAGGGCAGAGACGGGAAAGAATAGGGCAGACTCTAGAGCAGAGTCCGTGGCGATAGAACAAAGGGAAACGGCTTCAAGCTCAGGGA
>NW_011178614.1:0-327 GCF_000146605.3 Meleagris gallopavo
TTATCCTTAGAAAGAGTTGATCTAAGAAGTCAAATACTGTATGTGGTAGCGGCGTGTTTTAGAAACATTACTACTGAATTAGGTGATTCATTCTTTCTTGCAAAACTGTGCCAGTCGGTAAGTGTTCCAAACAATGCGGGTATAGCGTTAGGGATTAGAAAACATATCGTAGAGTTGTTCTGCTAAGATAAGAAACTGCCAGCGAAAAGAAGAACAGATTTAGCAAACATCAAAGAAGGCAGGGCCTCTCCACAAGGCCGGACTGCCTCACTCCGTGAGAAGGCTGGGACGTGACAGGCAGGCACCAAGACACTGCCCTGTCTTTCT
>NW_011178615.1:0-441 GCF_000146605.3 Meleagris gallopavo
CACACACACGCACTCCCCCAGCACACGCACACCCCGCGTTCCTACAGCGTGGATGGGTGAGTGGGGCTCTAAGGAGCGAGCTTGGAGCACACGTGGACGTCCAAAATTTGGATCTGAGGGGCACGGGGGGGAGGGGGGCTGGGGTGGTCTCGGCACCCAGCGTAGGGCGAGATGCTTTAATCCCGTCCCATTCCCCACTCCTGCCCTGGGAATCCCCTTTGCCCCCCGCGCACAGCCGGGTGTGTCGGGACCCAGGGAAACCCCGCACGGAAAGGCGACGCCGCCACACGCGGGGCAGCACCGCAGCGGGGCAGGTGCGAGGGAGACTTTAATGCGCAGCAGCAGCAGCGGGAGCACAGCGCGGGGTGGGGGGGTCCCCGCTTCGCTGCTCCGGGCTTCGTCCCCTCCGTCCGTTGGGACCCCTCCCGTCACTTCCCTATA
>NW_011178616.1:0-396 GCF_000146605.3 Meleagris gallopavo
ATATTTTGGAGGGAGAAAATTACTATGACTTGGAGATATTGTCATATTTTGCAGAAGCAAACTGGTATATCTGGGAGAAAAAGTCATATTTCAGGGCACAAAGCTGGTATTTCTTGGAGAAAATGCCATATTTTTCGGGGACTAAACTAGGTATTTCTGGCAGAAAACGTGTTTGTCAGGAGAAAATGGGTATTTCTGGCACCAAATGTCATCTTTCATGGAGAAATGTGGCGTTTCTGGGAGAAAACGTGATATTTCTGGGGAGAATACTGCAGTTTCTGGGAGGGAATGTCATATTTTGGGGGGGGAATCTCCAATTTCTAGGACAAAATGTCATATTTTTGGCGGGAAAACTGGTATTTCTGTGAGACAATGTCCTATTTCCGGGCGAAAACT
>NW_011178617.1:0-304 GCF_000146605.3 Meleagris gallopavo
TTTCTTGCAGGAATACCAGTTTACTCCCCCCAAATAGGACATTTCCTCTCCGATATGACAGTTTTCCTGACAGAAAATTTGAAAATTTCCCCCAGAAACACTAGCTTTCTCCCAGAATTAGGATATTTCCTGCCAGAAATAACACTTTTCTAGCCCAAAGTAGGACATTTTCTCCCAGAATTACCAGTTTTCTCACCCAAAATACGATCTTTCCTGACCAGAAATGCCAGATTTCTCCCCCCACGTATGGCATTTCCTCCCAGAAATGCCTCTTTTCTCAAGAAAAAGATGACATTTCCTGCCA
>NW_011178618.1:0-328 GCF_000146605.3 Meleagris gallopavo
GGAACTGCAGTTTCCTCCCAGAAATACCATTTTTTTCTACAAGAAATACCAGTTTTCTCCCAGAAATACCATTTTTCAACCAGAAATAGGACGTTTTCTCTGAGAAATAGTAGCTTTCTCCCAAAATATGATATTCTGCCCCAGAAATTCCAGTTTTATCACCAAAGACTCTACGTTTTTCACCAGAAATACCTATTTTATCCCCAAACATGACATTTTCTCCAGAAATACCAGATTTCTTCCCTTAAATATGACACCTTTTCCATGAAATAGTAGATTTTTCCCCAAAAAGATGATATTTTCTCCAAGAAACGCCAGTTTTATCGCA
>NW_011178619.1:0-324 GCF_000146605.3 Meleagris gallopavo
AACACAACCCGCAGCCATGTGATGAAGAATTGTAGATATAAATGGGGAAGCAGAAGGCCACCCCCGGTGAGAACATTCCCCTTCAGGGAAAACTGGTAGGGCCAGCTAAGCCAACTGACTTCAGGCTGTATCACCTGCGGCACGGCTGGAGCAGTGCAAAACAGTGTTTGTAGCCAAGTTCTTGGTGAAGTTCTGCGTTCCATTCTTCCCATCATGTTTTCTTTCCTCCTGACTTCTGCTGACCCAAAGCACGCGATGGCTTTTGCCAGGACTTTGTTGCAAATGAGTCTTTTCTGCCTTGTAGTTTTGATCGTCTCCTTCACT
>NW_011178620.1:0-328 GCF_000146605.3 Meleagris gallopavo
AGGATTCTCCCCAAAAAAAGGACATTTTCTGCCAGGAATTGCAGTTTTCGGCCAGAAATACCACATTTTCTCACAGAAATACCAGTTTTCCCTCCGAAAATAGGTCATTTTCTCCGAGAAAGTGGAGATTTTCCCCCCAAAATACGCCATTTTCACCCAGAAATTGCAATATTCTACCCAGAAATATCACATTTTTCACCCAGAAATACCAGCTTTCTCCCTGAAATATTACATTTTTGTTCCAGAAATACCAGTTTTCTCACCCAAAACACGTTTCCTACCAGAAATACAAGGATTCTCCCCCAAGAATGTGACATTTTTCTGCCAG
>NW_011178621.1:0-417 GCF_000146605.3 Meleagris gallopavo
CTGCACCCTGGAGCTGTGCCTTGCAGCAGCTGCTTCCCGCATCTCCTTCTTGTGTCACCCATAGACCCCATCATACCTCTGTGCCACCAGCTGTGCCCTGCAGACCCTGCTCTGACTGCAGAGCAGTACTTAGGAGCATCTCCCTGTCTGCAGGAACCGTGGAACAGCTCAGACACAGCCCGATGTGGCCAACAAAAGGGATTCTGGAGCTCTCTGTAGGCAGAGGAGTGGCTAAGGGGTCTTTTCGGACCATACTTGATTATCTATAAGGAAGCTAGAAAAAGTAAAGTTTCTTGACAAGAAAACTACAATTGCATGAAGTTTCAAATAGAGATTTGGTAGCTTTTGCTCTGAAAGTGTACAAAGCTTGCGGAGATGCAGAGTCCTAGGGCGTATGTGGAAATGGATACAGCGCAT
>NW_011178622.1:0-320 GCF_000146605.3 Meleagris gallopavo
ACCAGAAAGGGGCCACCAACCACCTCCCCAAACTCACTGCTAGCCGTGGTCCCGCTCACTGACTGCACAGTTTCAGGAACACCTGGCTACACGCAATGGGCAGCGGAGCACCCCCTACCGCTTGGCCGGTGAGACGCCGAGCGGTGTGGATCGTGCAGCTGCTGCTGCTGGTGCTGTGCCGAGCAGCGCCTCCGTCCTGCAGCTCTTCCCAGCTACCAGCTGGCGGCGCTGGTGTGCATGCAGAGTGCATGCCAGGGCAGGGAATGTTTTGGGAAGGAAGGGGGGGTCCCAGCGCTACGGGGCCTGCCCAATGGGAGGAG
>NW_011178623.1:0-320 GCF_000146605.3 Meleagris gallopavo
TGCCCCAGAGCAATTGTGTGTGCTGCAGGGAGACCAAGAGACATCTCACAGTACCCTAGTGCCTTCTCACAGCTCCTCAGTGTGCTCGAGGCCTCTTCAGCTCTTTCCAAATATTTCCAAATATGCCCTACTGCACTCCAAGGACATCCCCGTACCTTCTGGCACGCTCTAACATACTCTCACACCCACCCCACTGTGGCATCTGAGGCACAGACTCAGATACTGACTATCCAAACCACTTATTGCAGGTTCTAACATCCCTTAGAGAGATTCCCAAATTAGTCTTGTAACTTTCCCACCTTCCTTTCCGTGTCAACAAA
>NW_011178624.1:0-457 GCF_000146605.3 Meleagris gallopavo
TCATTATGCACAGCCCTCATCTTTGCTTTGGTTTGGTGAGGTGGGGACTGCCATTGCTTCCTCAGTCCCACAGACCCCTTCCCATCCCACACTGCCATGGGAGATCAGGTTCTGGACCACCTGAGGACCCAAACATCCAGGAGTCTTTGGGTCCTGACGAGATGAGTCCCAGAGTTCCGAGGGAATTCACCGCTGCAGTCACCGAGCCACTCTCCATGGTATTTCACAAGTCGAGGCAGTCAGGTCAAATCCCTGGTGAGGAGAAAAAAGGTGACAGCACACCTCTTAGGAAGGATAGAAAGTGTGACGCGGGGAACTACCAGCATGTCAGTCTCACCTCTGTGCTGGTCACGGATCATGGAGCAGATCATCCTGGAAGTGACTCTCAAGCACACATTCCAGTGCGTCACCACCCTGTGCGTGAAAAGCTGCCTCCTAATAACCAACCTAAACCTCC
>NW_011178625.1:0-335 GCF_000146605.3 Meleagris gallopavo
CCCCTCTCCCCTGCTGGTCGCTCCTCTTTGAATGCAGCCCACGATACAGTTGGCCTTCTGGGCTGCAAGTGCACACTACTGGCTTATGTCCAGCTCTTTGTCCACCAGGATCCCCCGAGTCCTCCGCAAGGGCTGCTCCCAAGGGCTTCTACGCCCAGTTGGTACAAGCATCTGGGTTTCCCCTTCATCAGGGACATCAACAGTGGGGTTGAGTGCACCCTAAGGACACCAAGCTGTGGGGTGCAGTGACACAGCAGAGGGACGGGATGCCATCCACAGAGACCTCAACAGGCTGAGCAGTGGCCACAAATCCAAGTGCAGGGTAAGTAGCTGGG
>NW_011178626.1:0-305 GCF_000146605.3 Meleagris gallopavo
CACAATTATGGATTCACAAAGATTCCATGAGCTGCTGCATGACTTCTGGTCCAGAGTAGCATCTCTGCAGATTGTTTTTTTAAATCAGGACACATTATGCCTGTTGTGTTTGCCATACTGTGCTTAACAAAGTCACCCTCGGGAAATGGTTTTGATTTTCCTGCAGCCAGATTTGCTTTCACGTAAATAGCTTCTATAACAGATTCCATCTGACTTTTTAAAATTATTTTGTTGAGGCCCAGGGTCACTGTGCACGTGGGACACAGGCTGTGGCTGCTGCCCCCAGGGGACCCACATCCCGCCCT
>NW_011178627.1:0-380 GCF_000146605.3 Meleagris gallopavo
TGCCCGGGAGGAGGAAAGGGTAGCTACTGGGCATGCTGCTGCCTCCACCACACATGCACCTGCAGGGTCGCCAGCCCAGAAGGAGTCTGTGGCTGCCAGTCGGAACAAAACACCTCTCTGGAAGAAGGCAAAGCACTGGCAGTCATGCCAAGGAGGAGGGAAGGGTAGCTACCGGGGCATGGATCCACCCAGGCAGCAGAGCAAAAGCCGACCGTTCAGCACAAGGCAAGAGGCAAGGATGCCCACGAGGCGGGGACCCACCTGGGAAACCAAGAAGGAGCTGCAAATGCAGCAAGCACTGCACAAAAGCCTCGAGAGCTGCCTGCACTTCCAGAAGCCTGGAAAGGAAAAAACACAACAGTCAAGGCACAGAGACAGCA
>NW_011178628.1:0-307 GCF_000146605.3 Meleagris gallopavo
AGACTGGGAGTCTGTCTTCAGGGCAGCCTTAAGAATACCATGATTACGTTATATAACGTTCGATGAGGCCTGCCCCCGTTGCATTATATGGCAGGGGGAATCGCCAGTCGATGTTATTTTCTTCTGCCCAGCGTTGTATCAGTGCACCAGTAAAATGAGTTCGTTGGTGGCTCTCGATGACTTGAGGTGTCCCGTAGGCAGACATCACGTTCTCGTGTAGTGCCTTTGATGGTATATGCCTGGTTTGCTTTCGGTACTGGATAAGCCTGCAGTAGCCCACTTGCAGCGTCAACACAGGTCAGGGCAT
>NW_011178629.1:0-304 GCF_000146605.3 Meleagris gallopavo
CTGTTCCAAAATGTCATATTTCATGGAGAAATCTGCTATTTCTGGAAGAAAACGTGATGTTTCAGGGGAGAATCCTGCAATTTCTGGGTGAAAATGGCGTATTTTGGGGGGGGAAACTGCCGTTTCTGAGAGAAGATGTCCTATTTTTCGGAGGGAAAACCGGTATTTCTGTGAGAAAATGTGATATTTCTGGGAGAAAACTGCAATTCCTGGCAGAAAATGTCACATGCTTGGGGGAGAATCCTTGTATTTCTGGTAGGAAACGTGTTTTGGGTGAGAAAACTGGTATTTCTGGAACAAAATG
>NW_011178630.1:0-308 GCF_000146605.3 Meleagris gallopavo
TTAACAGCGGCTCGTTAACGAGAGCGGCGGCATCACGAATCCTCCTTCTCCTGGAACCTGGGGGTCAGGGGGACCCATAAACGTTATAGGGCTGGGGGAGCCTCTGCCCATACTATAGGGCTGGGGGAGCCTCTGCCCCAGTAACCTTATAGGGCTGGGGGAGCCTCTGCCCAGTAACTTATAGGGCTGGGGGAGCCTCTGCCCCATAACTTATAGGGCTGGGGGAGCCTCTGCCCCATAACTTATAGGGCTGGGGGAGCTGAGCTGCCAAGGCACTACGAGGGGGATAGGGAGAAAAGAAAAAAAAA
>NW_011178631.1:0-333 GCF_000146605.3 Meleagris gallopavo
TCTTGAGCAGTTCAACCAACAGTGAGGCCAAACACTGGGGAGCAGACAATTTTTGTTGTTTCTGCAGCTATTTCAAGGGAAAAATCAGCAGAGGACAAACACCACAACCGAGACGGCTCCGGCAGTTTTATAAACTTGCCACACTTGCACTATTGTCTTGCCAAAGAGGAACAAAATAATCTGCTCACTTCCTGTAACCTATTGCCTGGAGACCTCAGCCGTGGACTGGACACAGGAGCTGGTCCACTGACCCAATCCTTGGCTCACTAGCAGTGCCACCTTCCTTTAACTTGGTGAAGACGAGAACACCACTTTGTCTTTGGGTGACAAAAT
>NW_011178632.1:0-405 GCF_000146605.3 Meleagris gallopavo
AGGAGTTCTAATGCCTTACAAGTAATTCAAGCTAATTGTACTCCACTGTGAGTCTGTCAAGCAGTGTACCCATGGTTCTCCTAGTAGTCCAAAAGCTGCTGAGAATCAAGCTGAATGTTGATGCTCCTTGGAGCTGGGCTGAACCATAACCCCCCAGAATGGGAGCCCAGCTGAAATGCTGTGCAAAACGCATTAATAGGAGCTTTGCCATTCCCTTCAGGAGAGAGATTCTAGCAGCAGCAGCTTTAGTTTTCACTTTCAGCAACTGTACTGCTCTGAAGCAAAAACAAGAGTAGTCTGCTGCTTTGTCTTAAACTTGTTGTGTGAACAGCTAAGGTCTGAAACTACTCTGATGTGATCAGACATCAGAAGGTTGCACATCAAGGGGAAACTATTCCAGACATG
>NW_011178633.1:0-351 GCF_000146605.3 Meleagris gallopavo
TGTCCGTGGGGCGGCCTTTCTGGTCTTAGTGACTGGGAGTACGTTGGCTCCATCCACCACCCTGACATTGCGCCTTGTTCTCAGGCACTCTGACTCCCCCAGATCAGCTACCAGCTGGGCAACCTGTTGGACAGTGGCCTCCGAGGCCTCTAGGAGGGTTAATATGGACACTAAGGTTCATAAAGACGGGAGGGAGCCTGTTGGACAATCAAGTGTTCCTCATCCCTGCCAAAGATTTTGTCAACTCTGGGCTTTCAAACGCTTCTTCGTACGTCGCCTCCCTCGTGCCTAATTGACCAGTATGGGTGTGAGGTCCTCCACGGAGGATCATAAACCCGTTTGCAATGGGAT
>NW_011178634.1:0-395 GCF_000146605.3 Meleagris gallopavo
TGGGAGAAAATGTCCTGTTTCTGGTTGAAAAATGGATTTTGTGGGAGGAAACTGCAGTTCCTGGCAGAAAATGGCATATTTTTGGGAGAAAACTGGTATTTTGTGGTGGAAAAATGTCGTATTTTTGTGATAAAACTGTCACTTGTTGGAGAAAATACCATATTTTTGGGGAGAAAACTGCCATTTCTGAGAGTTAAATGCCGTATTTCCGGGAGAAAACTGGTATTTCTGGTACAAAACGCTGATTTTGTTGTGAGAGAACTGGTATTTCTGTTCCAAAATGTCATATTTCATGGAGAAATCTGCTATTTCTGGAAGAAAACGTGATATTTCAGGGGAGAATACTGCAATTTCTGGGTGAAAATGGCGTATTTTGGGGGGGGATACTGCCGTTT
>NW_011178635.1:0-359 GCF_000146605.3 Meleagris gallopavo
AACACATCTCTCCGGGCAGTTGTTACGGCACTTGGGAGCACCGCAGCTCTGCTGCCACCTGTTGGACACAATACAGTCATGAAGGCACTGCCCTGCATCCGGGCCTCTTGCACAAACCTGTGCTCCTTGCTCGGAGCACATGGCTGCACTCTGTGCACCATGTTGCTTACCACCAGAGAAGGCTCAGGTACCCAACAACATTCTGGCTTCCATCTTGTCTGAGAACTGCTCATTATGCACAGCCCTCCATCTTTGCTTTGGTGAGGTGGGGACTGCCATTGCTTCCTCAGTCCCACACACCCCTTCCCCACTCCCACACCTGCCCATGGGAGATCAGGTTCTGGACCACCTGAGGACCC
>NW_011178636.1:0-376 GCF_000146605.3 Meleagris gallopavo
GCTTGATTTCAGAGCTGTGAGCTCTGCTTTTCTGGAGGATCTCAAGCTGGATGGCTGTCATTAATAGGGCTATGTGCTAATTGCATCCATGCGGTGGGTGTTTTTTAAGGGCATTGTGTGCATCCTTGTTGTGTTTTAAATTATGTTCTGCGTCTCTTCTGATTTCATTTTGCAGCCTGATGGAGTTGAAGGATTGCCCGGGCTCCTCCAGTCAGTGGTGTGAGATGTGTCCAGCAGGTAATGAACCTCATGCACCCCATGTTGGTGCGCTGCTTGTATGCAGGTAGGTTTGCGATGTGATCCGATCCCCCATGCTGACCATCCACAGCTAGATCAAGTTGCTCAGAGTCTGACCCATGCTCACCTTGAAAGGCAA
>NW_011178637.1:0-356 GCF_000146605.3 Meleagris gallopavo
CACCAGAAATACCTATTTTATCCCCAAACATGACATTTTCTCCAGAAATACCAGATTTCTTCCCTTAAATATGACACCTTTGCCAAGAAATAGTAGATTTTCCCCCAAAAATATGATATTTTCCCCAAGAAATGCCAGTTTTATCGCAAATATACGACATTTTTATACCGCAAATACCCGCTTTCTCCCAAAAATATGCCATTTTCGGCCAGGAACTGCAGTTTCCTCCCACAAATACCATTTTTTCTACAAGAAATATGACGTTTTCTCCCAGAAATATCAGATTTTGCCCACCAAACATGACATTTTCTTCAAGAAATACGCGTTTTCTCCCAAAATATGATATTTTGCTCCAG
>NW_011178638.1:0-531 GCF_000146605.3 Meleagris gallopavo
GATGCCGACAACTGCGAATTCAGCCTCCTGCAACACCTGCGAGTGGGGGTTTTTTTCTCCGCAATCCAGAAAGGATAACTCCTCACTTTCTGAAACGCTCTCCCTGAGAACACTACATCTGTCGCTCTTCGAACTTCCAGGTGTCTTATTAGAGAGGGTTTTTCCCTTCCACACTTTTCCTCTCTGAAAGCAGATTTGTAGCAGTAGAAACCTCAGTAAATGAATTGTCGCACGAAATAAAGACAGAGACATAGTATTCAGAGGTAGGCGTAGTGCATTCTGCATGTAGCCAAGGCGAAGTGCAAACCGCTCCTTTCCGATGCGCGCACAGGAGCCCGCTCACTCGTCGGAGAAAGCAGCCGGCTGAAGTGGCTCGTTGTCCACAAGCAAGAAACACGAGACCGCTGCTGACAGCTCAAAGCGGCATTCGGGGAGAAGCAAGATTTCTCGGCCAGCTCCGGCAAAGTCTCCGGAGCGGTTCAGCGCGAATGCCGCTTTCCGCGCGTGAGAGTGAAGGAGAGCGATTCCGAT
>NW_011178639.1:0-334 GCF_000146605.3 Meleagris gallopavo
CTCTCCTCAGGACGCACAAGTTTTTGATCTCCATTCCCAGGACAGGTGCTTAGTCCAATCCAGCAGAGCCAGTTGGAGGTCTGTGTGTTAGTGTGAACCGGGCCCTCGCTCCTCATGCAAGACGTTGTTTTCTTCCCGTCCTCGATCTTGGTGGACGCTGGTTGGTTTCGTTCAAACCAGAAGAGCCAGTTGGAGGTGTGGCTCTTGGACTTAACCGGACGCTGCTCTTTGGGAAGGACCTGGTTGTTGGTTTGCCGTCCTCGATGTCGGTTGGGCAGGCGGTTACTCCAAACCAGCAGAGCCAGGTGGCGGTCTGGCTCTTGGTTACAACCGG
>NW_011178640.1:0-468 GCF_000146605.3 Meleagris gallopavo
ACTCCTGTACTTCAAGCACGGGTAAGAGAGTTACAAGACAAATCAACCACCAAGGTGAACTTCTCCAAAAAGGTGATTGCTCCAGTTGCTGCAGACAATGAAGGTAACAAATAGAGGGGCCCTGCCCCCAGCCAGGGGGGGGAAAGGGATAATAGAGTTTATTGGACTGTGTGGATTAGATGGCCTGGCACATCAGAATCACGAAAATATAAGGCCCTGGTGGATACTGGTGCACAGTGCACTCTAATGCCCTCGAGTCACCAAGGGACAAAATCAATTTATAATTCATGGGGTGACTGGAGGTTCCCAGGAGCTAACTATGTTGGAGGCCGAAATCAGCCTCACTGGTAAAGACTGGCAAAAGCACCCTATTGTGACTGGCCCAGGGGCTCCATGCATACTTGGTATTGATTACCTCAGAAGGGGGATATTTTAAGGATCCCAAAGGGTATCGATGGGCCTTTGGAA
>NW_011178641.1:0-342 GCF_000146605.3 Meleagris gallopavo
TCCCTTCCACTCTTTTCCTCTCTGAATGCAGATGTGTAGCAGTGGAAAACCTAACTAGAATGAATTGTGGCTCGAAATAAAGGCAGAGACATAGTATTCAGAGGTAGGCGTAGTGCATTCTGCGCTCCTTTCCGATGCGCGCACAGGAGCCCGCTCACTCGTCGGAGAAAAGCAGCCGGCTGAAGTGGCCCGTTCTCGGCAAGCGAGAAACACGAGACCGCTGCTGACGGCTGAAAGCGGCCTTCGGGGAGAAATGCGATTTCTCGGCCAGCTACGGCAAAGTCTCCGGAGCGGTTCAGCGCGAATGCCGCTTTCTACGCGTGAGAGCGAAGGAGTGCGATT
>NW_011178642.1:0-442 GCF_000146605.3 Meleagris gallopavo
TCCAGTGCGGACAGTGCTGGACGTTCTGTGTTAGCAGTGACCTGTTGGTGACAAACATTTTACTGGATAAAAACCTCTTTTTGACTCTTTTACTCTTTTACCCTTGCGTGTGACAGTGGAGATGGACAAAACTGACATTTCCCAGATAAAACACAATTGATAGCCACGAGGCAGGTCAGGCTTTTGGGGGACTGTTAAACTTTAGAGCAGAGGTTCCCATTGCTGATTGCTGAGTGGTGGATTGTAACAGAGATCTTTATTGTGTCCGTGGAAGCTGCTGCTGGGTTTCATGGGTGCGTTACCTAATGGGGTTGTTTCGTTTCCCAGAGCAGGCATGTGAGCTCAGCTGTTGTTTCCCTTAGAGTTCATTATTTACAGAGCTCTGGGATTTGCTGGGTTTTCTCAGGAACAAATCTGAACTCTGGGAAAGCAGTGTTTTCCT
>NW_011178643.1:0-461 GCF_000146605.3 Meleagris gallopavo
GCCCATAGTTCTATCTGGCATGCAAAAGTTGCCCAACTATGAATTCTCTATTAGCCAGAGGTATAACCATGAGCACTCTAAAAGCATCTGTTGTACAAATCTTAGTGGTCTTTCAAAATCAATATATCAGGATACATTAAAGTTGAAGATCTCTTTCAAGGCAGTGAGAGATTAACACAGAACGGATCCCTCCAGGATTTATTTCCAGGTTGCAGAAAGTTGGGCTGCAGACCAAACACGTGTTTGTTCTTTTTAGGTTAATGGTATTTCTTGTCATGATACTATGTTTGCCTTGTTTCCTTTCTCACACTTACAGTATTGTCAATTGAGGCCTTGATTGAGTTATAATGATTGTATTATTAATATAATTAGTGTTCTATAGCATGGTAGAAGTTGTCGGTATCTTCAGTGACAATCTCAATGTACTGCGTCCCCTTCTAAAGGGCACCGATCCTGCCGCC
>NW_011178644.1:0-338 GCF_000146605.3 Meleagris gallopavo
AAACTGCCGTTTCTGAGAGAAGATGTCCTATTTTCGGAGGGAAAACCGGTATTTCTGTGAGAAAAATGTGGTATTTCTGGGAGAAAACTGCAATTCCTGGCAGAAAATGTCTCATTATTGGGGGAGAATCCTGGTATTTCTGGTAGGAAACGTTGTGTTTTGGGTGCGAAAGCTGGTATTTCTGGGAGATATTGCCATATTGTTGGGGAGACAACTGGTATTTTTGGTAGAAAATGTAATATTTCAGGAGGAAAGGTGCAATTCCTGGGAGAAAACGTCATTTTGGGGGAGAAAACTGCCATTTCGGAGGGAAAATGGCCTACTTCCGGGCGAAAACT
>NW_011178645.1:0-728 GCF_000146605.3 Meleagris gallopavo
GAGGAGCGGTTTGCACTTCGCCTCGGGTACATGCAGAATGCACTAGGCCTAGCTGTGAATACGACGTCTCTGCCTTCATTTCGAGCGGCAATTCTTTTTTGGTGTTGTTCTCCATGGCTACGCTTGTGCATGCTCGGAGGAAAAGAGTGGAGAGCAAAACCCTCTCTAATAAGGCTGTTGGAAGTTCGGGGAGCGACATTTGTTTCGCTCCCAGGGAGAGAGAGCGTGACAGAAAGTGGGGGGCGATCCCTTCTGGCCTGCGGAGAAAAAACCTCCCTACGGAGGTAGTGCAGGAGGCTGAATTCGCACGTTCTCGGCATCGGAATTGCACTGCTTCGCTCTCATGCGTAGAAAGCGGCACTCGCGCTGAACCGCTCCGGAGAGTTTGCCGACGCTGGTCGAGAAATCGCGCTTCTCCCCGAGTGCCGCTTTCAGCCGTCAGCAGCGCTCTCGTGTTTCTCACTTGCCGAGAACGGGCGACTTGTGCCTGCTGCTTTTCTCCGACGCGCGAGCGGTCTCGTGTCCGCACGTCGGAGAGGAGCGGTTTGCACTTCGCCTCGGGTACATGCAGAATGCACTAGGCCTAGCTGTGAATACGACGTCTCTGCCTTCATTTCGAGCGGCAATTCTTTTTTGGTGTTGTTCTCCATGGCTACGCTTGTGCATGCTCGGAGGAAAAGAGTGGAGAGCAAAACCCTCTCTAATAAGGCTGTTGGAAGTTCGGGGAG
>NW_011178646.1:0-306 GCF_000146605.3 Meleagris gallopavo
GCACAGGAGCCCGCTCACTCGTCGGAGAAAAGCAGCCGGCTGAAGTGGCCCGTTCTCGGCAAGCGAGAAACACGAGACCGCTGCTGACGGCTGAAAGCGGAGTTCGGGGAGAAACGCGATTTCTCGGCCAGCCACGGCAAAGTCTCCGGAGCGGTTCAGCGCGAATGCCGCTTTCTACGCGTGAGAGCGAAGGAGTGCGATTCCGATGCCGACAAGTGCGAATTCAGCCTCCTGCACTACCTGCGAGTGGGGGGTTTTTTCTCCGCAGTCCTGAAAGGATCTCTCCCCACTTTCTGAAACGCTCTC
>NW_011178647.1:0-360 GCF_000146605.3 Meleagris gallopavo
CTGAAGGGCTGCTAGGTGTAAGAGCAGCATCTGAATCTGGAGACTGCTTCCTTTGGGGTGTGAGGAGAGCCCTTAGAATGGGGTGAGTGATTCCTGCTTGATTTCAGAGCTGTGAGCTCTGCTTTTCTGGAGGATCTCAAGCTGGATGGCTGTAATTCATAGGGCTATGTGCTAATTGCATCCATGCGGTGGGTGTTTTTTAAGGGCATTGTGTGCATCCTCGTTGTGTTTTAAATGGTGTTCTGCGTCTCTTCTGATTTCATTTTGCAGCCTGATGGAGTTGAAGGATTGCCTGGGCTTCTCCAATCAGTGGTGTGAGATGTGTCCAGCAGGTAATGAACATCATGCACCCCCATGTTG
>NW_011178648.1:0-423 GCF_000146605.3 Meleagris gallopavo
CGAGGAGGTGGTGCAGCAGCTCATGAGTGCTGCTGGACAAATCAGGCCGTGCACTCCTTGTGAGTCCATAATTGTGATTGTTTATTGACTGCAATGAGACATGGAGCACTGAGTTGGGCTGGCTTGTGCTGCCCTGTCAGTGCCAAGGACTCACCTCTGCACGTGCAGCAGCAGCTCTCAGAGAAGCCTTCTTCATTTCCGCTCTCCTCTCTTTCTGTCTTTTCTTCTTGCTGTAAAGCAAGAAAAAAGATAAACTCATTTTGTCAACAGCAAAATTGCAGAAATGTGGGTACCACAGAAGCAGATAGCAGCAAAAAGACAAAGGAAATTTGGCTAGGAGGCCTCTCAGGGAATATTTCCAGTGGGATATACAGAAGACCAGTATGTAGTTAATGGGAAAAGATGGGGCTACACATTCTGGCA
>NW_011178649.1:0-348 GCF_000146605.3 Meleagris gallopavo
TGCGAGGCAGATGTGGTGGGAGAGACGAAGGAATTTAGGGGACATTTTCATCCCACCGTGGCCTGGGTGACCCCTTTTCCCAGGACAGTCCTTGGTATTGGGGCGCAGTCGATCCTGGGAAGAACGGCCCCCGAGGCGATGCGAGAATCTGCCTGTGAGCAGCTGATCCCAGCCCGCAGAAAGGGCAGCTGGAGCCCTGGCTCACACCGCGTCTTCTCCTTTTGTACAGGTTTCAGCGGGAGTTTGCACCCAAACCACCGCCCGGGAAACCCCGCAGGGCCTCCAAAAGGCTTTTGCCACGTCTTGGCCGGGCAGAAGGTAAGCAGCTGCCAGTCCCTCTCCATCCAC
>NW_011178650.1:0-339 GCF_000146605.3 Meleagris gallopavo
GTCTCTGCCATATCTCAGGCGTCGTCCTCACTCTCTCAGGATCGCGTTCTTGTCGTGGGTGGTTAGGAACAAAGTTAGGGTCGAACAGCATTTCCACCACAGCCATTTCCCTCAAGTACTGGATACCCTTTTCAACTGTATCCCATCTTTTCATCACAGGCTTCAAGCCGTCTTTGAAGCGATACCTTTCTTTCACGGCTATTAGCACTCGTTCCCAAAGGGAGCCAGACTCATCCAAACATCGACCAATTCCTCGATCAATAGCTGGGTCTCTGGCAATGGCTCCTAGTTGGCGAGCTTCATTACCATCTAGAAACAAGCTATTGGCCCCACGGTCCC
>NW_011178651.1:0-508 GCF_000146605.3 Meleagris gallopavo
TGGCCGAAAACTGCAATTCCTGGCAGAAATGTCCATTTTTGGGGAGAGTCCTGGTATTTCTGGTAGGAAACCGTTGAGTTTTTGGGTGAGAAAAACCGGGTATTTCTGGGAGATATTGCCATATTGTTGGGGAGACAACTGGTATTTTGGTGAGAAAATGTAATATTTCAGGAAGAAAGGTGCAATTCCTGGGAGAAAACGTCATGTTGGGGGAGAAAACAGCCATTTCTGAGAGAAAATGGCCTACTTGCGGGCGAAAACTGGTATTTCTGGTAGGAAACGCTGAGTTTTTGGTGAGAAAACTGGCATTTCTGGTACAAAACGTCCTATTTCTGGGAGAAAGCTGGTATTTCTGGGAGAAAATGTCCTGTTTCTGGTTGAAAAATGGTATTTGTGGGAGGAAACTGCAGTTCCTGGCAGAAAATGGCATGTTTTTGGGAGAAAACTGGTATTTGTGGTGGAAAATGTCTTATTTTTGTGATAAAACTGTCACTTGTTGGAGAAAATA
>NW_011178652.1:0-384 GCF_000146605.3 Meleagris gallopavo
CTCCGGAGACTTTGCCGTAGCTGGCCGAGAAATCGCGTTTCTCCCCGAACTCCGCTTTCAGCCGTCAGCAGCAGTCTCGTGTTTCTCGCTTGCCGAGAACGGGCCACTTCAGCCGGCTGCTTTTCTCCGACGAGTGAGCGGGCTCCTGTGCGCGCATCGGAAAGGAGCGGTTTGCACTTCGCCTTGGCTACATGCAGAATGCACTACGCCTACCTCTGAATACTATGTCTCTGCCTTTATTTCGAGCCACAATTCATGCTAGTCAGGTTTTCCACTGCCACACATCTGCATTCAGAGAGGAAAAGAGTGGAAGGGAAAACAAGCTCTAATAAGGCATTTGCAAGTTCGAGGAGCGACAGCTGTAGTGCTCTCAGGGAGAGCGTT
>NW_011178654.1:0-382 GCF_000146605.3 Meleagris gallopavo
CATCAGAAACGCACACGGAAACGTATTGCCAGACTAAATCAAATGCTATGCACTTCGGACGCAGCACAGCGTGCGGGATTCTGCCACTGCACATAGCGACTAAATTTCCAGTTTAAAGCCGCTGAGAAATCGGTGTAGCGCTACATCGCGAATGCCGCTTTCTAGCCCTGAGAGCGAAGGCGTGCTATTCCGAAGCCGAGAAGGTGCGAATTCAGCCTGCTGCATTACCTCCGAACGGGGGGCTTTCTCCGCAGGAAAGACTGTTGTGTCTCCGCCTTTATTTCGAGCGACAATTGGTCTTAGTGTGGTTCTGCATTGCTACACTTGTGCATTCAGAGAGGAAAAGAGTGGAAGGGAAAAGCCTCTCTAATAAGGCACCTGG
>NW_011178655.1:0-356 GCF_000146605.3 Meleagris gallopavo
GCCATATTGTTGGGGAGACAATTGGTATTTTTGGTAGAAAATTGTAATATTTCAGGAAGAAAGGTGCAATTCCTGGGAGAAAAGGTCATTTTGGGGGAGAAAACTGCCATTTCTGAGAGAAAATGGCCTACTTCCGGGCGAAAACTGCTATTTCTGGTAGGAAACGCTGAGTTTTTGGTGAGAAAACTGGAATTTCTGGAACAAAATGTAATATTTCAGGGAGAAATCTGCTATTTCTGGAAGAAAACGCGATATTTCTGGGGAGAATACTGCAATTCCTGGCAGAAAATGTCACATTACTGGGGGAGAATCCTTGTTTTTCTGGTAGGAAACGTGTTTTGGGTGAGAAAACTGGT
>NW_011178656.1:0-344 GCF_000146605.3 Meleagris gallopavo
TCTCTCGGGATCATGCTCTTGGTCTGGCTCGTCAGGAATGAAATCGGGGCTATGTAGCATTTCCACCACAGCATGTTCTCTTAAATAACAGATGCCTTCTTCCATATCAGCCCATTTCTTTTTCTCAGGCATCAGATCATCTTTGAAGGGGTATCTTTCTTTTACAGCTAACAACATCTGCTTCCAGAGGGTAAAGGCCTGGTTCTGGCATGTACTAATACCTCTGTCAATGGCTGAGTCCCTAGCAATCCCACCCAGTTGGCGAGCTTCTCTACTATCCAGCCACACACTGTTGGCCCCATTGTCCCAACATCGAAGTAACCAAGTGGCAATAGGCTCATTTG
>NW_011178657.1:0-369 GCF_000146605.3 Meleagris gallopavo
CGTGTCTAATAACGTTCACACTTTCCGAGGAACAGGACACGTTCAACGCGGGAACTCAGGCAGCGCCTACAGCATGTGGTGGTGGGGGCGCCAATCCTAGAAAGAAAGAAAAAAGAAAGCTTCACATACGGTACTGAACAATGTCACGCAGAAACACTTATTGGTGAATCGAGAAACCCCAAGTCATGGACAGCACTCAGCACTGGGGAGACCTGAATATGGGGAAAGAAAGAACACCCGGTGAAAGCAACGTGAGCACGAGGCACATCCGTCACCAAGCCCAAAGGACCTCAGCGAGTGTGTTAAACAGGACACGTCTGGGATCAACGTACCTCGGCACAAAGACTAAGCGTTGGATATTGGCATCCA
>NW_011178658.1:0-327 GCF_000146605.3 Meleagris gallopavo
CGGCTGAAAGCGGCACTCGGGGAGAAGCGCGATTTCTCGACCAGCGTCGGCAAACTCTCCGGAGCGGTTCAGCGCGAGTGCCGCTTTCTACGCATGAGAGACGAAGCAGTGCAATTCCGATGCCGAGAACGTGCGAATTCAGCCTCCTGCACTACCTCCGTAGGGAGGTTTTTTCTCCGCAGGCCAGAAAGGATCGCTCCCCACTTTCTGTCACGCTCTCTCTCCCTGGGAGCGAAACAAATGTCGCTCCCCGAACTTCCAACAGCCTTTATTAGAGAGGGGTTTTTGCTCTCCACTCTTTTCCTCCGAGCATGCACAAGCGTAGCC
>NW_011178659.1:0-357 GCF_000146605.3 Meleagris gallopavo
GACCCCAACCCCCATCTCCCGACCCCAACCCACAGCTCCTGGCCCCACTGTGTCACTCCCGCCCCAACCCCGTCTCCCGCCCCCCGTGCCGCCCCCCGGCATCCCCTCACCCTGTTCGAAGATGCGATAGATGCGGTTGGTTTTGGTCAGCAGCGCCGCGTAGGTGACGCTCATCCCCAGGCCGAGGAAGAGCCTCCGCAGGGCGCAGACGGCCACGCCGGGCTCGGCCACCATGGGGGAAGGTGATGGCGTAGACCAGGGCGATGCCCGCCAGCAGCACGTAGCTCAGCTCCCGGCCCGACGCCTTGACGATGGGCGTGTCGTGGTGCCGGGCGAAGGTGGCCAGCACGAAGGCCG
>NW_011178660.1:0-303 GCF_000146605.3 Meleagris gallopavo
TGACCAGAAACATGGTAGGCACGTACAGTCCTGTGTTTGACTGTATTCCATATGTCTAACCACATGTCCTTGCCCCAGATCGGCCGGGCACGGACAGTCCATTCTTGGGTGGCCCACTGTGCAATCCACAAAGTGAGCCCTCGGTACACAGCCCAACTATCCGTACAGATGTTCAGGATACCATCACCGGCTTCCTTACTTATAACCATCCACACGGCTCGCAGTTCTGCCCGTTGGCTGCTCTGACCATCCCCCTCATCAAACCAGAAGGTCTCAGTAGAAGGATGGTATGCTATTGCTCTC
>NW_011178661.1:0-376 GCF_000146605.3 Meleagris gallopavo
GATCGAAATGGCTTTCCGCAGTAAAAGTCCAAAAAGTCTGGGAGTAAGTAGCATGATGAGGAATGTAATGGAGAGTAAATTGGGAGGAACTGGGAGGAATTTCTCGGAAGTCGTGGTCTTTGTGGGTGCATATGTCCCATTTAGGGAAGGATAGGAGTATTTCTTAGCAGAACTGCCATAGCATTTAGGGAAAATGTCCTATCCTTGGGAGACAAGTGGTATTAGTGGGAGAAGATGTCCTATTCTTGGTTGCAATTGTCCAATTTGGTCTTGTCATCTAGTCTTTTTGGGAGAAAACGTGCGGTAGTTTGAAGAAAACAGGTATGCCTGGGAGAAAATACCATCTTTTTGGAAGCACAGGCCCAATTTCCAAGTG
>NW_011178662.1:0-419 GCF_000146605.3 Meleagris gallopavo
ATCAAGCCTAGAATGCCAGACCTGAAGACTTTTCAGGAAATACGACAATGAAAGATAACATTAAATAAATAAATAACCCAATACAGCCACGTTATTTAAATTGGCCTTGAAAGCTACCAGTGTCTAACTACTGTTATTTTAGAGTTGTGCCCCTCTCTAGCAGCCACCAATTTACTCAGCCAGCCATTACAAACCTTAATTTTTCATACCTATGCAAGGGCTGATCCAAAAGGAATGCCTCCTATTTTATAATGCTGGCCACAGCGTCACAGGTGGACACAGCAGAGGTTGAACCTTCCTGCCAGCGCTCAGTTCATTTTGTAGCCAGGCGACAGATGGCAGCAGAGGGCCAGGATGACAGCACAGCACCTGACGTGGAGGTGCACACGGAGCACAGGGCTGTCACTGAACTCCTCCGC
>NW_011178663.1:0-304 GCF_000146605.3 Meleagris gallopavo
TGGTCTCTGTGGAAACAGCAAGGAAGTGGAATTCTGCATTTCCCGGCATGCCCCGTAACCTCACTTTGCTGACTGGTCATTGTCTGCCCAGCAGGTAAGGGCGATGCACACCCGCCAGCGTTTTACCCATTCCAGAGCCCGGCACAATAGGGTTCCCCCAGAGCTCTGAATTGCGCTTTCATGGTACCCAGAAGGCTGCCTATCCTCTTTGTTCTGTGTCTTGCTTGTCTCTGGTCTTGCACTGTTTTCACTATTACGTTCTCTTGTCCTCCTAATGTTTGTGTTCCTTGCCCCATTCTCTTGG
>NW_011178664.1:0-446 GCF_000146605.3 Meleagris gallopavo
ATGTACTCCAATGCATGTGTAACCAACTTCTCAGAAGTGTAATGAATACACATATGCTATACCTATAAGTGTGTAGTTGCCACTTTCCTCAGTGTGCTTGTTTGGTGGAGCGATCCCCCATGCACTCAGTACTGTAACAAAGGAATACCTGCTTGACATAACTCATTGTTGTGCCAAATTAATGTTGGATTTCTTGGCTTCAATTGGTAAGCCAGGCAAGAGACTCTGGTTAGCTGTGGGACCCTCTGAGAGGCAGAATCTCCTTGGGCCTGCCGGCAGCTTGTCCAGAAGGGACTCCAACTCTCAGGTGGATCACTATGGGAACAAGAAGACACTCTGGACAAAGATATTCCTTAAGTCTGGATTATTTTCTCTGAATAAAGCCTTGGAGACGTACACATAAGCCTGGTGGGCATCACAGAGTGCACAGCCATAAAACTATGTAT
>NW_011178665.1:0-342 GCF_000146605.3 Meleagris gallopavo
ATGTCACATTCTTGGGGGAGAATCATGGTATTTCTGGTAGGAAACGTGTTTGGGTGAGAAAGCCTAGGGTATTTCTGGAACGAAAAATGGTAATATTTCAGGGAGAAAAGCTGGTATTTCTGGGTGAAAATGTGATATTTCTGGGTAGAATATTGCAATTTCTGGGTGAAAATGGCGTATTTTGGGGGGAAAATCTCCACTTTCTTGGAGAAAATGTCCTATGTTCGGGGGGGAAACTGGTATTTCTGTGAGAAAATGTGGTATTTCTGGCCGAAAACTGCAATTCCTGGCAGAAAAATGTCCTATTTTGGGGGAGAATCCTGGTATTTCTGGTAGGAAACG
>NW_011178666.1:0-408 GCF_000146605.3 Meleagris gallopavo
AGTTACTTTCTAAATGGAGTTGGAAGGACTGAAGAAAAGCCACTAGATGAAGCATGATTGTTCATTCTCTGCTAGGGAAACCCAATGAAAGCTGCCCATTACTCGAAGTGAGACTGCTTTTCTTTGCTGTCCTTCCACAAAGGAAGTTCCTTGAATTACAGTCCCCTCAAAATATATACAGATCTTATTTTCCCAACGCTTGAACAGGCTAATTGTTTCCACCATTTATGGTTAAGCTTTTTTTCATGATTAAAGCTTAATCATGAAGTTGTTAACCGTAAGAAAAATATTTAAATAAGAAACAGAATACAAAAAAAAACCAAAAAAGCCAAACCCAGCCAAACTAGTAAAGTATTTCAGAAGGAGCACTTGGAAAATAAATAAAGAAATACTTACGCATGCATGCAA
>NW_011178667.1:0-381 GCF_000146605.3 Meleagris gallopavo
CCCTGCATCCGTGCCTCTTGCACAAACCTGTGCTCCTTGCTCGGAGCACATGGCTGCACTCTGTGCACCATGTTGCTTACCACCAGAGAAGGCTCAGGTACCCAACAACATTTTGGCTTCCATCTTGTCTGATAACTGCTCATGATGCACAGCCCTCATCTTTGCTTTGGTGAGGTGGGACTGCCATTGCTTCCCCAGTCCCACACACCCCTTCCCATCCCACACTGCCATGGGAGATCAGGTTCTGGACCACCTGAGGACCCAAACATCCAGGAGTCTTTGGGTCCTGACGAGATGAGTCCCAGAGTTCCAAGGGAATTCACCGCTGCAGTCACCGAGCCACTCTCCATGGTATTTCACAAGTCGAGGCAGTCAGGTCAA
>NW_011178668.1:0-355 GCF_000146605.3 Meleagris gallopavo
CCGCTCGTTCAGCAAAGATGTCCTTCCTAAGACCCAACGGGGACCTCCCCTGGTGCAACTTGAGGCCCTTCCCTCTCATCCCATCGCTGTTACCTGGGAGAAGAGGCCTTTCAGGCTGTTATAGGGAGCGATGAGGCCTCTCCTGAGCCGCCTCTGGACTGAACAGCCCCAGTTCATTCCGCCGCTCCTCAGGGGACTTTTGTTCCTGACCCTTTCCTGCCCCGTTGCCCTTCCACGGACACACTGCAGGGCCTCCATGTCTTTCTTGCAGTGAGGGGCCCGGAACAGAATACAGCACTTGAGGTGCGGCCTCACCAGTGCCGGCTACGGGGGCACGATCACCTCCTGCTCCTGC
>NW_011178669.1:0-390 GCF_000146605.3 Meleagris gallopavo
TGCGACAATTCATTCTAGTCAGGTTTCCACTGCTATACTTCTGCATTCAGAGAGGAAAGAGTGGAAGGGAAAACCCTCTCTAATAGGACACCTGGAAGTTCGAGGAGCGACAGCTGTAGTGCTCTCAGGGAGAGCCTTTCAGAAAGAGGGGAGAGATCCTTTCAGGACTTCGGAGAAAAAACCCCCCACTCGCAGGTAGTGCAGGAAGCATCGCAATCGCACTTCGCTCTCACGCGCAGAAAGCGGCATTCGCGCTGAACCGCTCCGGAGACTTGGCCGTAGCTGGCCGGGAAAACGCGTTTCTCCCCGAATGCGCTTTCTACCGTCAGCAGCGGTCTCGTGTTTCTCGCTTGCCGAGAACGAACCACTTCTGCCGGTTGCTTTTCTCCG
>NW_011178670.1:0-769 GCF_000146605.3 Meleagris gallopavo
TAATAGTGAAAACAGTGCAAGACCAGAGACAAGCAAGACACAGAACGAAAGAGGATAGGCAGCCTTCTGGGCACCATGAAGCGCAATTCAGAGCTCTGGGGGAACCCTATTGTGCCGGGCTCTGGAATGGGTAAACGCTGGCGGGTGTGCATCGCCCTTACCTGCTGGGCAGACAATGACCAGTCAGCAAAGTGAGGTTCCGGGGCATGCCGGGAAATGCACATTCCACTTCCTTGCTGTTTCCACAGAGACCAACACATCTCTCCGGGCACTTGTTACGGCACTTGGGAGCACCGCAGCTCTGCTGCCACCTGTTGGACACAATACAGTCATGAAGGCACTGCCCTGCATCCGTGCCTCTTGCACAAACCTGTGCTCCTTGCTCGGAGCACATGGCTGCACTCTGTGCACCATGTTGCTTACCACCAGAGAAGGCTCAGGTACCCAACAACATTTTGGCTTCCATCTTGTCTGAGAACTGCTCATTATGCACAGCCCTCATCTTTGCTTTGGTGAGGTGGGGACTGCCATTGCTTCCCCAGTCCCACACACCCCTTCCCATCCCACACTGCCATGGGAGATCAGGGTTTCTGGACCACCTGAGGGACCCCAAAACATTCCCAGGGAGTTCCCTTGGGGTCCCTGACGAGATGAGTCCCAGAGTTCCGAGGGAATTCACCGCTGCAGTCACCGAGCCACTCTCCATGGTATTTCACAAGTCGAGGCAGTCAGGTCAAGTCCCTGGTGAGGAGAAAAAAGGTGACAGCAC
>NW_011178671.1:0-304 GCF_000146605.3 Meleagris gallopavo
AGCAATTATAAAATAGGAGGCATTCCTTTGGATCAGCCCTTGCATAGTTATGAAAAATTAAGGTTTGTAATGGCTGGCTGAGTAATTGGTGGCTGCTAGAGAGGGCACAACTCTAAAATAACAGTAGTTAGACACTGGTAGCTTTCAAGGCCAATTTAAATAACGTGGCTGTCTTGGGTTATTACTTTATTTAATGTTATCTTTCATTGTCTTATTTCCTGAAAAGTCTTCAGGTCTGGCATTCTAGGCTTGATTTTGAATCTGCAAACTCTAGTATTCTCGAGCAACTCCATCCTGTAAGTGG
>NW_011178672.1:0-339 GCF_000146605.3 Meleagris gallopavo
GTCTCTGCCATATCTCAGGCGTCGTCCTCACTCTCTCAGGATCGCGTTCTTGTCGTGGGTGGTTAGGAACAAAGTTAGGGTCGAACAGCATTTCCACCACAGCCATTTCCCTCAAGTACTGGATACCCTTTTCAACTGTATCCCATCTTTTCATCACAGGCTTCAAGCCGTCTTTGAAGCGATACCTTTCTTTCACGGCTATTATCACTCGTTCCCAAAGGGAGGCAGACTCATCCAAACATCGACCAATTCCTCGGTCAATAGCTGGGTCTCTGGCAATGGCTCCTAGTTGGCGAGCTTCATTACCATCTAGAAACAAGCTATTGGCCCCACGGTCCC
>NW_011178673.1:0-301 GCF_000146605.3 Meleagris gallopavo
GGCAGCCTTCTGTGGGCACCATGAAGCGCAATTCAGAGCTCTGGGGGAACCCTATTGTGCCGGGGCTCTGGAATGGGTAAACGCTGGCGGGTGTGCATCGCCCTTACCTGTTGGGCGGACAATGACCAGTCAGCAAAGTGAGGTTCCGGGGCATGCCGGGAAACGCAGATTCCACTTCCTTGCTGTTTCCACAGAGACCAACACATCTCTCCGTGCAGTTGTTACGGCACTTGGGAGCACCGCAGCTCTGCTGCCACCTGTTGGACACAATACAGTCATGAAGGCACTGCCCTGCATCCGG
>NW_011178674.1:0-359 GCF_000146605.3 Meleagris gallopavo
GGCACTTGGGAGCTACCGCAGCTCTGCAGCACCTGTTGGACACAATACAGTCATGAAGGCACTGCCCTAGCATCGGGCTACTTAGCACAAACCTGTGCTCCTTGCTCGGAGCACATGGCTGCACTCTTGTCACCATGTTGCTTACCACCAGAGAAGGCTCAGGTACCCAACACCATTTTTGGGCTTCCATCTTGTCTGAGAACTGCTCATTATGCACAGCCCTCATCTTTGGTTTGGTGAGGTGGGGACTGCCATTGCTTCCTCAGTCCCACAGACCCCTTCCCATCCCACACTGCCATGGGAGATCAGGTTCTGGACCACCTGAGGACCCAAACAGCCAGGAGTCCTTGGGTCCTGAC
>NW_011178675.1:0-504 GCF_000146605.3 Meleagris gallopavo
ATCACTCACTCCATCACCAAAGAACAAGGCATACTCCAAAGGAAGCACTCCCCAGGTTCACATGCTGCCCCTACTCTTCCCAGCCCTTAAATGGGATCAGGGAGGGGTGGAGCCTGGCTCTGCTCCACTCCACAGCCAAACTGCCCCCAGCTGTGCTCGCAGGGCTGCACCCCGCCCCAGGTGCGTGTTCCACAAAAACAGGAGGGCAAGGGAATGCCCAGGCAAAGGCAAGGGCCAAGAGAACATGGAAGGAAATGCCAAGGATGACGGCCCAGACAATACGGCAGGGAACGCCAAAACTGAATGCCGACATGAATGTGGCAACACAAAGCCAAGGGGGTCATTAGGCCAAGAGAATGGGGCAAGGAACACAAAAATAGGAGGACAAGAGAATGTAATAGTGAAAACAGTGCAAGACCAGAGACAAGCAAGACACAGAACAAAGAGGATAGGCAGCCTTCTGGGGCACCATGAAGCGCAATTCAGAGCTCTGGGGGGAACCCT
>NW_011178676.1:0-386 GCF_000146605.3 Meleagris gallopavo
TAAAAGATAAAAGCATTGGCCACCTCTCCCGTTCAGCAACATCCAAGGCCAGTTGGACAGCCTTACCTCTGCAAATTGGCTCGATTCTCCTTTTCCTTCAGTGGCCTCTGCAACTTGTCGTGTGGGGCTCCACACAGCGGCTTTCCATCTGCGGTGTTTCCCCACAATACAAAACGATCCATCTGTGAATAGGGCGGATGTCTTCTCATTTCCTGGTAGTTCATTATATGGTGGGGCCTCTTTAGCACGTGATATCTCTTCTGCTGGCGGTGTTCCAAACTTTTTGCCTTCAGGCCAGTCCATGATCACCTCTAGGATTCCTGGACGGTTGAGATTCCCCATCCGCGCTCGCTGCGTAATCAGTGCAATCCACTTACTCCAAGTGG
>NW_011178677.1:0-349 GCF_000146605.3 Meleagris gallopavo
CCTTAATTAAGTTCACCACTTTGCTCTATGGAGCAATAGGTATATATAGCCAATTGAAAACATGGATGGAAATAACTGTGTGGCATCTGCATATTATGTGGCATACCATTCCAGAGGGAATTGCTAAACTTACAGGACTGGGGATTTTTAAGCAGGTTTCCAGCCTCTCCTTTGAATTCTTTATGCAGATTTTCAATGCTCACCTGATCACGTTATTAATCTCCGTGAATGTACTGCTCACCATTTCACTTATTATTAGTATTTATTATATTTTGAGAAGTCTGCCCAAAACAAGTAAATACTGAGTGGCAGGGAATGTGGAGAGGCCTGGAGGAGACTTTAGAGAGAT
>NW_011178678.1:0-397 GCF_000146605.3 Meleagris gallopavo
CAACAGGTGGCAGCAGAGCTGCGGTGCTCCCAAGTGCCGTAACAAGTGCCCGGAGAGATGTGTTGGTCTCTGTGGAAACAGCAAGGAAGTGGAATCTGCATTTCCCGGCATGCCCCGGAACCTCACTTTGCTGACTGGTCATTGTCTGCCCAGCAGGTAAGGGCGATGCACACCCGCCAGCGTTTACCCATTCCAGAGCCCGGCACAATAGGGTTCCCCCGGAGCTCTGAATTGCGCTTCATGGTGCCCAGAAGGCTGCCTATCCTCTTTGTTCTGTGTCTTGCTTGTCTCTGGTCTTGCACTGTTTTCACTATTACATTCTCTTGTCCTCCTATTTTTGTGTTCCTTGCCCCATTCTGTTGGCCTAATGACCCTTGGCTTTGTGTTTGCCACATTC
>NW_011178679.1:0-369 GCF_000146605.3 Meleagris gallopavo
GGACATATGCACCCACAAAGACCACGACTCCGAGAAATTCCTCCCCAGTTCCTCCCAATTACACTCCATTACATTTCCTCAATCATGACACTTACTCCCTAGACTTTTTGGCATTTTACTGCGGAAAGACCATTTCGATCCAGAATATATGCCATTAGGCCCTCACAAAACACCGATTTGCCTCACAAAGATGTGGCACATCCCACCTAGAAAGACCATTGCTAGCCCCCAAAAGATGGCATTTACTCCCAGTAAACACCAGCTTTCTCACACATTCCTCACCTTTTCCCCCCCACATAAGACCTTTTCACCCAGAAATGACAGTTCTCTTAGGAATACCTCCCAATTCCCCCTAATCTGCTACACCAC
>NW_011178680.1:0-310 GCF_000146605.3 Meleagris gallopavo
GCAAACTTGCTGAGGGTGGCCACTATCCTCTCATCAAAGGTCATTGATGAAGATGTTGAACAAGATCGGACCCAGCACAGACCCCCTGGGGGACACCACTGGTTACAGGTCTCCAGCCAGACTCTGCACCACCACCAACGACGACCCTCTGCGCTCTGCCAGTCAGCCAGTTCTCAACCCACCTCACTGTCCACTCGTCTATCCCCACACTTCCTCAGCTTTGTTATAAGGATGTCGTGGGAGACAGTATCAAATGCCTTTCTAAAATCAAGGTTAGACTACATCTACCGCTCTTCCCCCATCCACCCTA
>NW_011178681.1:0-374 GCF_000146605.3 Meleagris gallopavo
CATGGACTCAATGAGCTCCACCAGCACTTCACAGGGATGGCCGAGGGACCACGGAAATGCTGTGTGTGTATATACTGAAACTCAGGATGGGAGATGGTGGTTAATTAGGTTGAATGGGAAACTGTGGGGCCTGAGCCTGATGTAAGCTGTATGGAACATGGCAGGGTATTGCCCTTGTTTTTCAGCTGGGATAAAGCTGATTTGCTTCAATGTGTCCAGTGAGTTTTAGCTTCAGAAAACCAATGCTGATGGCACAGAGGTGGTTCAGCTGATGCTGAGCAGTGCTGCACAGAACCAAGGATGGTCCCGTTTCTCAGCTTCTCGCCCTGTGCTGCCAGCGAGGCGCTGGGGGGCACGAGGAGCTGAGAGGGGAC
>NW_011178682.1:0-340 GCF_000146605.3 Meleagris gallopavo
CCTTGGCAGAAGAGAAGGGAGGTTATGGGTCAGGCTGAGTGAGGTACGTGAAGTGCCGTGCCTTCCAAAGCCGTCTTTGTGGCCACTCCAGCCGTGAGCTGCTCCCAGTGCCTTCTGCAGTCGGCAGCCACGGTGCAGTTGAGTGTAGAGCTGGCGTGAGCTCCAGGAGGACGTTCCTCCGGGTAGCTCCACACTGTGTTAGATTTGTACAATCGTGGTTCCCCATGTTGGGCACCCAGGATCTGTTTCCAAGCTGCTCCTGTGTGGAAGGGAGAGAACAGCGTCGCGAAGGAATCTCCTGTTTTAATTGCATGCTCTGTCATTCTGACTGGCAGAACGT
>NW_011178683.1:0-328 GCF_000146605.3 Meleagris gallopavo
TGAAGTAGACAGGATGAAAGGAGTGTTTGTGATGCTACTGATTTGCATCTTGTTCTTTGTGTTGGAGAGCCAGAGTCCGAGAGGAGATCATGGCTAGAGCATGGAAGCTCGTGTCCTCTGCTGCACAGCTGGAGAGATGTTCCATTTTTGACATGGACATCCGTGCAGAGATATTTAGTCAAAAGAATAGTGGGATTGTTGCATGATGGGCAGGTGGTACAGGCAACTGGCATTGTGACGGCATGGGCATGTCACAGAAGGCAGAATGCTTTCAGATCCATGTGGCACAGAGGTACTGGTGCCATGGGCTGCATCGGGGAGAGCCTAG
>NW_011178684.1:0-307 GCF_000146605.3 Meleagris gallopavo
CTTCCAACTCTTTTTCCTCTCTGAATGCAGATGTGTAGCAGTGGAAGACCTGACTAGAATGAATTGTGGCTCGAAATAAAGGCAGAGACATAGTATTCAGAGGTAGGCGTAGTGCATTCTGCACGTTCGGAGATAAACGCGATTTCTCGGCCAGCTACGGCAAAGTCTCCGGAGCGGTTCAGCGCGAATGCTGCTTTCTGCGTGTGAGAGCGAAGGAGTGCGATTCCGATGCCGACAACTGCGAATTCAGCCTCCTGCACTCCCTGCGAGTGGGGGGTTTTTTCTCCGCAGTCCTGAAAGGGTCTCT
>NW_011178685.1:0-314 GCF_000146605.3 Meleagris gallopavo
TATGATATTTTGCTCCAGAAATTCCAGTTTTATTCCCGAAGACTCTACGTTTTTCACCAGAAATACCTATTTTATCCCCAAACATGACATTTTCTCCAGAAATACCAGATTTCCTCCCTTAAATATGACACCTTTTCCAAGAAATAGTACATTTTTCCCCCAAAAAATATGATATTTTCTCCAAGAAATACCAGTTTTATCGCAAATATACGACATTTTATACCGCAAAGAGCCGCTTTCTCCCGAAAGTAAGCCATTTTCTGCCAGGAACTGCAGTTTCCTCCCACAAATACCATTTTTCTTCAAGAAATATG
>NW_011178686.1:0-307 GCF_000146605.3 Meleagris gallopavo
ATGACATTTTCTCCAGAAATACCAGATTTCTTCCCTTAAAAATGACACCTTTTCCAAGAAATAGTAGATTTTTCCCCAAAAATATGATATTTTCTCCAAGAAATGCCAGTTTTATCGCAAATATACGACATTTTATACCGCAAAGAGCCGCTTTCTCCTGAAAGTAAGCCATTTTCTGCCAGGAACTGCAGTTTCCTCCCACAAATACCATTTTTCAACCAGAAAAAGGACGTTTTCTCCCATCAATACCGTTTTTCAACCAGAAATATGACGTTTTCTCCGAGAAATAGTAGCTTTCTCCCAAAAT
>NW_011178688.1:0-303 GCF_000146605.3 Meleagris gallopavo
CTCCCTCTGGAATGGTATGCCACATAATATGCAGATGCCACATAGTTATTTCCATCCATGTTTTCAATTGGCTATATATACCTATTGCTCCATAGAGCAAAGTGGTGAACTTAATTAAGGCCCAGTATGTTTTTAGCATTAAGAAAGAAGAGACAGTGGCATGCAGCCCCTTAAAAGGCAGTTTCAGTAGAGAAAGCATTTTTTTCTCTTTTTTTTTTCTTCTTTTTACAGAAACAAGATAGCAAGGCTCAAAGTTTACAAATATCCTAGAGTAATGGCCGTCCGCCTGGACTTTTCAAGGTC
>NW_011178689.1:0-312 GCF_000146605.3 Meleagris gallopavo
CCCTTAAATATGAACACCTTTTCCAAGTAAATAGTACATTTTTCCCCCAAAAATATGATATTTTCTCCAAGAAATGCCAGTTTAATCGCAAATATACGACATTTTATACCGCAAATACCCGCTTTCTCCCAAAAATATGTCCATTTTCTGCCAGGAACTGCAGTTTCCTCCACAAATACCATTTTCAACCAGAAATAGGACGTTTTCTCCCTATCAATACCGTTTTTCAACCAGAAATATGACGTTTTCTCCGAGAAATAGTAGTCTTTCTCCCAAAATATGATATTCTGCCCCAGAAATTCCAGTCTTATC
>NW_011178690.1:0-315 GCF_000146605.3 Meleagris gallopavo
GAAAGGAGCGCAGAATGCACTAAGCCTACCTCTGAATACTATGTCTCTGCCTTTATTTCGAGCCACAATTCATTCTAGTGAGGTTTTCCACTGCTACACATCTGCATTCAGAGAGGAAAAGAAGGTGGAAGGGAAAACAAGCTCTAATAAGGCATTTGCAAGTTCGAGGAGCGACAGCTGTAGTGCTCTCAGGGAGAGCGTTTCAGAAAGTGGGGAGAGATCCTTTCAGGACTGCGCAGAAAAAACCCCCCACTCGCAGGTAGTGGAGGGAGGCTGAATTCGCACTTGTCGGCATCGGAATCGCACTCCTTCGCT
>NW_011178691.1:0-314 GCF_000146605.3 Meleagris gallopavo
GGTATCAGGAGACAGAGGCTCAGAGGGGATGCTTGGGTCCACAGGAGGCTGGCGGAAGACATTTTATTCTTTAGCTGCCACGTGTGACTGCTGCTCAGAAAGCCACAATGTTGTACTGAGGCCTTAATCATCACTTTAGAAAACTCAGTTTGGAAATGTAATCTGTGATCTCCTTCCCAGCTGTACCTGAGAAATCTTGTCAGCTCTGATAGTTCTAACCACCCCCTTTGTGTAAATGCCCACTGCACGTTTCCTTTTCTTACGAGAACTGTCAACTTTTGCTACACGTTCTGCAGTTGTAACTCGAGTGAAAT
>NW_011178692.1:0-325 GCF_000146605.3 Meleagris gallopavo
CAACTCTTGCTGCCACCAAGTGCCGGTGGCCCTCCCACCGCCATGCTAGGGAAGGATAGAACCCGGTGGGCAGAGCAGAAGACCAGAGAACAGCAAAGCCCCCAGAGGGCTTGCAGCAGGAGCACACCTGGTTCCCATGGGGCATGAGAGCAGGGCCAGTGCTTCACCTTCACACTGTGGCTGCAGGCCAAAGGAGCCTGGGAGTGTGGGAACAGACGAATGACGAGTCAGAGCAGAAGCTGCGGAGCAAAATAAGTAGCATGAGAAGACATGCTGAGAACCGTGGACATCTCCAGAATACACGGGAAAAAGAAAGCACACTTTA
>NW_011178693.1:0-421 GCF_000146605.3 Meleagris gallopavo
TGTCGGAGTCTGAACTCTCCCACGGTTGTGTGGAGAGCCAGAGCGCATAGAATATCTATGCCCAAGATGTATTTCTGGACTGGGGCAATAGATACCTTATACTCCCGGGGTGGGAGACGCCCAACCCCCAGTTTTAACCACGTTTGGGTGACAGGAATAGTTTGCCCCCCAAACCCACCAATCATCACTCTGTTTCCATGAAATTTGTTGGGATCTCCATAAATGATTGATGTTTCTGCTCCAGTGTACCACTAATTGCCATAACTCGCTGAAATATTTTGGGGGGGACCAATAAAATCGGTAATTCTACAATAGAGCCTCCCGGTGCCGCCTGGAGGCCCTAGGGGGACTAACATCCCCCGTCACACCATGAACTGCGCTAGGGCCAATTCTTTTGCTTCCGAATGGCTCAGGCGTCGTG
>NW_011178694.1:0-505 GCF_000146605.3 Meleagris gallopavo
TTTTCCAGGGTTGTTTTATTTCCCTTTTGTTTCTATTCTTGGAACTGCTTTTCCTTTCCTGAGCGTATTCCCCTCTGTTTGTGAGGATTTCAAGTGATTTTGCTTTGCTCTCCTTGGCTTTTTATTACTTACTCTTTCTTTCCTTTTGCTCATTTTTCCTGGCTTTGGTTTGCTCTTTGTTTTTGTTAGTGTGCTGGCCTTGCATTGCTGTTAAATTTTGGTTCTTTCTTTCCAATTGTTAAGCACTGGTGAGCTTTGTTCTCTCTTTACTTTGCTAGGATTCTTTGCTTTGCCATGCTAGTGTATTGAATTCATTGGCTTTTCCTCTTGTATTTCTCATCCTCGCTTGGCTTTGCTTCGTTTTCATTCCTTGTTTTGTTTTGTCTTTTTTTATTTTATTTTTTCTGTAGTGAGGCTTTTTTGTTTGCTTTGCATTGTCTTTGTTTCCTATTTGTGTATTCTTTGTCTTTCCAGCTGCTTTCTTTGCGTGATCTTGTTCCTTGCT
>NW_011178695.1:0-451 GCF_000146605.3 Meleagris gallopavo
TGGTATTGTGGGCGGAACTGCAGTTCCTGGCAGAAATGGCATATTTTGGGAGAAAGCGGGTATTTGCGGTATAAATGTCGTATATTTGCGATTAAACTGGCATTTCTTGGAGAAATATCATATTTTGGGGAAAATGTACTATTTCTTGGAAAAGGTGTCATATTTAAGGGAAGAAATCTGGTATTTCTGGAGAAATGTCATGTTTGGGGATAAAATAGGTATTTCTGGTGAAAAACGTAGAGTCTTCGGTGATAAAACTGGAATTTTTGGAGCAAAATATCATATTTTTGGGGAGAAAACCCGAATTTCTGGAAGAAAATGTCATGTGTTGGGGGCAAAATCTGATATTTCTGGGAGAAAACGTCATATTTCTTAAAGAAAAAATGGTATTTGTGGGAGGAAACTGCAGTTCCTGGCAGAAAAAGGCATATTTTTGGGAGAAAGCGGCTAT
>NW_011178696.1:0-453 GCF_000146605.3 Meleagris gallopavo
TCTCCATGGTATTTCAGAAGTCGAGGCAGTCAGGTCAAGTCCCTGCTGAGGAGAAAAAAGGTGACAGCACACCTCTTAGGAAGGATAGAAAGTGTGACGCGGGGAACTACCAGCATGTCAGTCTCACCTCTGTGCTGGTCACGGATCATGGAGCAGATCATCCTGGAAGTGACTCTCAAGCACACATTCCAGTGCGTCACCACCCTGTGCGTGAAAAGCTGCCTCCTAATCACCAACCTAAACCTCCCCTGTCTCACTTGAAAAACCATTTCCCCTTGTCCTATCGCTATCCACCCTCCTAAACAGCCGTTGCCCCCTCCTGCTTATGCGCTCCCTTCGAGTCTTGGAAGGCTGTCATGAGCTATCTCCAGAGCTTTCTCTTCTCCCACACAAACAATCCCAGTTCCCTCAACATTTCTTCTAAGAGAGGGCTCAGCCCTCTGATCATCTTCG
>NW_011178697.1:0-382 GCF_000146605.3 Meleagris gallopavo
TTTTCATTATCGGTATTCCACATCATAACATCATGCAATGCACTGGGGGTTTGACTGCTGATGCTCAAGTTCCGGGTGCCTGTCCAGAGGAGAAGAGCAGCTACGTTTCCCAGGGGCTTTGCGGTCAGCGAGGAGATATAACTCCCGGCAAGGTCACCTGATTCTCTTCTTCTTTGCCTGCGCTGCTTCGCTTGCGCTTCTCTGCCTGCGCTGCTTCGCTTGCGCTTCTCTGCCTGCGCTTCTCGCCTGCGCTTCTCATCTCAGCGTTGTGGTAAGGCCGATCCACTATCAATTTCACATTCTCTCTCCTTATAAAATTCTGTTGATACCATATTTAGTAAATTACTTTGTTTTACCTCTAGATTGTTGCCACTGTTTTCAA
>NW_011178698.1:0-442 GCF_000146605.3 Meleagris gallopavo
AATGGTCTTCCGCAGTAAAGTCCAAATCTGGGAGTAAGTGTCATGATGAGGAATGTAATGGAGTGTAATTGGGAGGAACTGGGAGGAATTTCTCAGAGTCGTGGTCTTTGTGGGTGCATATGTCCCATTTAGGGAAGGAAAGGAGTATTTCTTAGCAGAACTGCCATAGCATGTAGGGAAAATGTCCTATCCTTGGGAGACAAGTGGTATTAGTGGGAGAAGATGTCCTATTCTTGGTTGCCAGTGTCCAATTTGGTCTTGTCATCTAGTCTTTTTGGGAGAAAACGTGCGGTAGTTTGAAGAAAACAGGTATGCCTGGGAGAAAATACCATCTTTTTGGAAGCACAGGCCCAATTTCCAAGTGAAATGTGGTATTTCTGGGAGAAAATGACAAGTACGTGGGAGAAAAGTGGGCAACTGTGGGAAAGACTGACTTCTCTTG
>NW_011178699.1:0-442 GCF_000146605.3 Meleagris gallopavo
TTGTGATAAAACCACTTCTGCAAAAAGAAACAGCATGAACAAACACAATACGCAAGATCTAAGAATACTTCTCATGCATCAGTTCAGTGCCACCTCCATCCTGAACACTCTTTCTATGTAAAAAAGAAGTGCAGTATTAGGTGAATCAGGAACAATGAATAACTTTATCACAAAAACTTGTGCAGACATTATCTGAAGGACAGAACACTTATAAATGTAGGCTTAAGGACAGAATGCAGAGGCCGAGAGAACTTGCTGCTGTCAAGTAAAGATAAAAAAGCTCAGCACAGCAACAGCAGAAACCAGTCTGGGCTGCAACACCCCTCCTGAAGGTAACAAGTTCACAGCAAGGACAACTACTAGTCTTTATCCAGCAACCACCGGATGGGGCCCATAGACCCTCCCCACATTTTATGACATATGCTCAGAAGGGTAGGACAGC
>NW_011178700.1:0-422 GCF_000146605.3 Meleagris gallopavo
ACAAGTTTACAAACCTGAAGCACCTCCAATGGCTTACTGACAGATTGCATTGTCTGCCCTTGCCAAAGGCTACATATAGCCCATGAAAAGCTGGCTCTTTCCCTCCGCAAAAACCTTACGGTCCCAAAGAAAGCACATAACCCTCATTCAAACGTTCCTCCACTCAACTTAAAGCACTACTAAAACCCATATCTTCATCTCAGCTTATCACCCTGCTGCAGAACCTTGTATCTACAAGGATTTCTCTGGCAAAAATGAAATCAAACCCATCACAAGGGATTTGGCACAGTTACGTGCTCCTGGCCACAACGAGAGCTGGCAGCAGTCACCTGTGAGGCTCTGCTGCTGTTCTCTTTATGTGCAGGCACAACCAGGTTCATACACCTCCCAGTGCAATTCTCACTCTGACTGGAAAGAAAAGG
>NW_011178701.1:0-502 GCF_000146605.3 Meleagris gallopavo
AGTACCAAGAGTTTGTGTTTCTAAGCAACGTTGTTCAGTTCTGTATGTGAAGCTTTCTTCTTTATGTCTAGGATTGGCGCCTCCACCATCATATTCTGTAGGCGTTTTGGGCTGCCCGATTTTCCGCATTGAACGTGTTGTGTTCCTCGGTAAGGTGTGAACATTATTAGACACGGAGATGTCTTGACTCTTTCCGGATGGACCGAGTCCTCTGCCAGATGCTGTTGGCCTTCTGGGCCCCCCTGAGTCGCTGCGTTGGCTGTGCCCTGATCCCTGGAGCGGGGTAAGTGACATTGGTGTCCCTACCGGAAGGCGCTCTCTGCTTTCGTTATCCTGTGCCCAAACGCTTGCAGCATGGAACTGCGGCCCTCGCGAGCGGTGCCAGGACTTTAGCCAGGCTCTTGGTGGAAGCAGCAGGAAACCGCAGCCGGAGGTGGGATGGCCAATATCCAACGCTTAGTCTCTGTGCCGAGGTACGTTGATCCCTGATGTGTCCTGTTGA
>NW_011178702.1:0-515 GCF_000146605.3 Meleagris gallopavo
TGCCATCCCCCAAAAAGACAAGATCACAGCCCTGAAAGAAAAAAAGAAACCACTTACCCCATTCCAAGGACCAATACTCCCCACACTCTCAAGTGAAGGAAGCAGCTTCCAGATCCAAATACCTACCAGCCCTTAAGTACGCTCAGGGTTCCCTGCTAAGAAAGAGAGAGAGCAGCTCCACAATGGAGAAAGAAAAAAGAAAAATAACAACTCACTCCATCACCAAAGAACAAGGCATACTCCAAAGGAAGCACTCCCCAGGTTCACATGCTGCCCCTACTCTTCCCCAGCCCTTCAATGGGATCAGGGAGGGTGGAGCCTGGCTCTGCCCCACTCCACAGCCAAACTGCCCCCAGCTGTGCTCGCAGGGCTGCACCCAGCCCCAGGTGCAGGTTCCACAAAAACAGGAGGCAAGGGAATACCCAGGCAAAGGCAAGGGCCAAGAGAACATGGAAGGAAATGCCAAGGATGACGGCCCAGACAATACGGCAGGGAACGCCAAAAACTGAATGCTG
>NW_011178703.1:0-484 GCF_000146605.3 Meleagris gallopavo
AACGGGACTTTGGGCACTGGCGTGGTGTCACGGCTCCAGCCGTGACTAAGGGGTGGAGGGACAAACGAACCCGTGAACCAGGAAGGGGAAGAGAGGTAGTGAAAGGTAGGGAGATGGGCCTAACAACAAACAGCGGCAACGAGCTCAGGGAGAAAATACTACTTTTCTAAGTACGACAGCGGAATGCAAGATTCAGAAAACAGATGAGGTTTCCAAAGCAAGCGTCGAGTCTTGCACCTTGGAAGGAATAGCCGCAAGTATATCAGTACAGGTTGGGACACGACCTGCTGGAGAGGAGCTCTGCGGTGCAGAACCTGGAGGTCCAGCTGGACAACAGGTTGGCCATGAGCCAGCAGGGTGCCCTGGTGGCCAAGAGGCCAATGGGATCCTACAGGGCATTCAAGGGAGCGTGGCCAGCAGGTCAAGGCAGGTGATCCTCTCCCTCCTCTCTGCCCTGGTCCAAGCTTCACCCGGAGTATTGCGT
>NW_011178704.1:0-387 GCF_000146605.3 Meleagris gallopavo
CCAGAAATATCAGATTTTGCCCCAAACATGACATTTTCTTCAAGAATAGTAGCTTTCTCCCAAAATAAGATATTCTGCCCCAGCAATTCCAGTTTTATTCTCCAAGACACTACGTTTTTCACCAGAAATACCTATTTTATCCCCAAACATGACATTTTCTCCAGAAATACCAGATTTCTTCCCTTAAATATGACACCTTTTCCAAGAAATAGTACATTTTTCCCCAAAATATGACATTTTCTCCAAGAAATGCCAGTTTAATCGCAAATATACGACATTTTTATACCGCAAAATAGCCGCTTTTCTCCCAAAAATATGCCTTTTTCTGCCAGGAACTGCAGTTTCCTCCCACAAATACCATTTTTCAACCAGAAATAGGACGTTTTC
>NW_011178705.1:0-379 GCF_000146605.3 Meleagris gallopavo
AATACCAGATTTCTTCCCTTAAATATGACACCTTTCCAAGAAATAGTACATTTTCCCAAAAATATGATATTTTCTCCAAGAAATGCCAGTTTAATCGCAAATATACGACATTTTATACCGCAAATACCCGCTTTCTCCCAAAATATGCCTTTTTCTGCCAGGAACTGCAGTTTCCTCCCACAGATACCATTTTTCAACCAGAAATAGGATGTTTTCTCCCATCAATACCGTTTTCAACCAGAAATAGGACGTTTTCTCCGAGAAATAGTAGCTTTCTCCCAAAATATGATATTCTGCCCCAGAAATTCCAGTTTTATCACCAAAGACTCTACGTTTTTCACCAGAAATAGCTATTTTATCCCCAAACATGACATTTTCT
>NW_011178706.1:0-774 GCF_000146605.3 Meleagris gallopavo
TGGGACATATGCACCCACAAAGACCACGACTCTGAGAAACTTCCTCCCAGTTCCTCCCAATTACACTCCATTACATTCCTCATCATGACACTTACTCCCAGACTTTTGGCATTTTACTGCGGAAAGACCATTTCGATCCAGAATATATGCCATTGGCCCTCACAAACACCGATTGCCTCACAAAGATGTGGCACATCCCAACAGAAAGACCATTTCTAGCCCCCAAAAGATGGCATTTACTCCCAGAAACACCAGCTTTCTCACACATTCCTCACCTTTTCCCCCCCACATAAGACCTTTTCACCCAGAAATGACAGTTCTCTTAGGAATACCTCCCAATTCCCCCTAATCTGCTACACTACACTCCGCACTATGACAGTCTCTCCCCAAACTAGGACACTTTCTCCCAGAAAGTCCGCTTTTTCCTCCCAAAGTACACCGTTGGCTTCCAAAAAGAACACATTCTCCCCAAGAAATACCTCCCTTCTCCAATACAATGACATTACCTCCCAGTAATGCTACCTTGGGCCCAAACTTTGGACAGCTTCTCCCACAAATACTTCTTTTCCATCCAAAAGAGGACATCTTCTCCCCAGAGAATGCTATTTTTCTCCCAGAAAACAAAGCAGCTTTCTCACAAAATGGGTGGCATTTTTCCCAACCAACTATGCTACTCTCTCCCAGAAAGAGCACTTTTCTGACAAGTACCTTCCCTTTCTCTCAAAATACTGCTAGGCACTCCTCAAAAGGACATTTTCTCCCATCTACACCCCG
>NW_011178707.1:0-405 GCF_000146605.3 Meleagris gallopavo
ATCCGTCTCCCTGGCGTTGGCATTCTGGGCTATTTTTGAGGGGGTCCATGGGGTCTCTATACTTCGATGGGAACATGGGGTGTCAGCCTGTGCCAGAGCGGGGGTGGGATGCCCAAGGGGACCTGTGCTGGGTGGGGGCATGGATGGGGGGGGTCCAATGCCAGGTCTGGGGGGTCGTGCTGTATGTCTCTCAGATTGGGGCATTCTGGGCCATTCGTGGGGGGGCTGGGTCACTTTTTGGAGGAGGGTCCAAGAGGGTCTCTATACCTGGATGGGGGACCCGGGGGGCCCTGCTCCACGTTGGGAGGGGTCCCCCTACCTCTCACGGGGGGCACACAGAGCGATATCTCTGTTCGTCTATCAGAGCCACGGGGGGGTTCCGGCCTGATGCCCCCCACGCATGGT
>NW_011178708.1:0-460 GCF_000146605.3 Meleagris gallopavo
TTTCAACTGCTCATTCTGCTGTTAAGGATGGGAGAGACAGCAGCAAGCTAAGTTGCGATAAGAGGTTAGATACTGACGTTTTGGAAATCCCTTTTAAGGGAAGCTCTGATGGTTTGAAGGTGAATTGGCATAAACGAGGCTTAGGCAAAAAGTAGTGATCTCAGCCTCTCCTGCCAGGTGATTCCATGCACAGCCAGAACTGCTGCTGATCTTGAAACCAGCGTGTTTCTGCCAGTTGTGAAATCCACCTTTGGTAGCGTGCACTGAGCTCGCTCAGAGCTGACTTTTCTTGCTGAGCAACTCCTTTATCCCCTTGGAAAAAGCACCCAGGTGTTGGAGGCCCTGAGGATGGGGGCTGCTCAAGTGCTGCAGGGGGAGCTGGGCTCACTAACAGCCAAGGTCCTGGTCTGGTGGCTGTAAAATTTCATGTGCTTTTTGCTCCATCAGCTTGACCAGGTTT
>NW_011178709.1:0-470 GCF_000146605.3 Meleagris gallopavo
GGTAAGGCCTCATCTGGAGTACTGTGTCCAGTTCTGGGCTCCCCAGTACAAAAAGACAGGGATCTCTTGGAAAGAGTCCAGCGGAGGGCCACAAAGATGGTGAAGGGCCTGGAGCATCTCCCCTATGAAGAAAGGCTAAGTGAGCTGGGTCTGTTTAGCCTTGAGAAAAGACAACTGAGAGGGGACTGATCCAGGTTTATAAATATCTGAGGTGTGGCGGCCATAGCGGTGAGGCCAGTCTCTTTTCAGTGGTACGTGGAGACAGGACGAGGGGAAACGGACATAAGCTGCAGCACAGGAAGTTTCGCACGAATGTGCGTAAGAACTTCTTCACGGTGAGGGTGACGGAGCACTGGAACAGGGCTGCCCAGGGGGGGTTGTGGAGTCTCCTTCTCTGGAGATATTCAAGTCTCGCCTGGACGCCTACCTGTGCGACCTGGTGTAGGGAACCTGCTTTGGCAGGGGGGTTG
>NW_011178710.1:0-490 GCF_000146605.3 Meleagris gallopavo
GCACTTAGTCAAGTTGGATCTACTTGGTCTTCAGTGACAGTAGCAATAACAAGAACCAGCATGAATTGAGGTTTGCTTTGTGAAGGGCAGCACGGCGTGCTCCTTGGTGCTGAACATTTGCCTCTCTTGTTTTCCAGGACTGTGGAGTACCTGATGAGACACTTGGCTCGTCTGGCTGGGAGCTCCTCCATCACAAACATGCACGCTAAGAACTTAGCGATTGTGTGGGCTCCAAACCTCTTAAGGTAAACTTCTGGTTCCGTTTCAACACAACGCTTCCATCTGTTCTCCAGTTAAGAAAAGCAGTCCTCCCTTTCTCTCCATCAAATGTGCTCTTCTCCTGTAAAATCTGTAGTAAGTGGCTGACAGCAGAGCAGGAGCCTGGACTGTTCTCCAAGCCCACGGGCACAATTTCTAGATGACCATTCCTGCTCTCTTGCTTAGATGGGACTGGTGTGTCCTTGATCAGCCAGGAGAATCTCTTCAGTGG
>NW_011178711.1:0-427 GCF_000146605.3 Meleagris gallopavo
TGACAATACTTGCTAGCCTCCTTGCAAGCACGTATTCAAATCCTTTAGTGCTCTTGGCCACGTTGCTTTTGAACCTGGCCAGACCAAACTCCTGGACTGCCCGTGAGACGCCAAAGAGGCTGGAGGAGACCACGGTGACACCAGCGACCCCACGTCACACCCATGCAGACCCCACATGTCCCCGACTGTCCCCAGCCCCCCTCCCTGTGCCCCTCCTCGTCACCTCTTCAATGGCGGTGGCACCGCGCTGCGGTTGTGCCACCATGGCAGGGGGGACGGCGTGGGACAGTCATGGACAGGCAGGGTGACAGCGTCACCCGGCTCCAGGAGCTGCAGGACGCTGATGGGGCTCTCGAGGTAGACGGGTTGCTACGGCCCCCAGGTTCCACTGGGTTCCCAGGGTTTGCACTTGGGCCGGAGGAAACCC
>NW_011178712.1:0-417 GCF_000146605.3 Meleagris gallopavo
TTGGAAGGGACCTCCAGGATCACAAATCTCCAGCCCCCCGCCACAGGCACGGCCACAAACCATTTCATACCAGCCCAGGCTGCCCAGGGCCCCATCCAGCCTGGCCCTGAACACCTCCAGGGATGGACGGGGCATCCACAGCCTCTCTGGCAGCTGTTCCAGCACCTCACCGCTCTCTCTGCGAAGAACTTCCCCCTGACATCCAACCTACATCTTCCTTCCCTCAACTTCAAACCATTTCCCCTTGTCCTGCTGTTCTACCCTTTCACAGAGTTGATTCCCCCTCCTGTTTGTAGGTCCCTTAAGGTATTGAAAGGCTGCAGTTAGGTCTCCCCACAGCCTCCTCTTCTGCAGGCTGAACAAGCCCAGCTCCCTGGCCTGCCTTCGTAGGGGAGTGCTGCAGCCCCTGATCATCTT
>NW_011178713.1:0-391 GCF_000146605.3 Meleagris gallopavo
CCCAAAGACAAGATCACAGCCCTGAAGAAAGAACCACTTACCCATTCCAAGGACCAATACTCCCCACACTCTCAAGTGAAGGAAGCAGCTTCCAGGTCCAAATACCTACCAGCCCTTAAGTACGCTCAGGGTTCCCTGCTAAAAAGAAGAGAGACCAGCTCCACAATGGAGGAAAGAAAAAAATAAAACACTCACTCCATCACCAAAGAACAAGGCATACTCCAAAGGAAGCACTCCCCAGGTTCACATGCTGCCCCTACTCTTCCCAGCCCTTAAACGGGATCAGGGAGGGGTGGAGCCTGGCTCTGCCCCACTCCACAGCCAAACTGCCCCCAGCTGTGCTCGCAGGGCTGCACCCCGCCCCAGGTGCAGGTTCCACAAAAACAGGAGG
>NW_011178714.1:0-362 GCF_000146605.3 Meleagris gallopavo
GATGATCAGAGGGCTGGAGCACCTCTCTTAGAAAGAAATGTTGAGGGAACTGGGATTGTTTCTGTGGGAGAAGAGAAAGCTCTGGAGATAGCTCATGACAGCCTTCCAAGACTTAAAGGGAGCGCATAAGCAGGAGGGGGCAACGGCTGTTGAGGAGGGTGGATAGCGATAGGACAAGGGGAAATGGTTTCAAGTGAGACAGGGGAGGTTTAGGTTGGTTATTAGGAGGCAGCTTTTCACGCCCAGGGTGGTGACGCACTGGAATGTGTGCTTGAGAGTCACTTGCAGGATGATCTGCTCCATGATCCGTGACCAGCACAGAGGTGAGACTGACATGCTGGTAGTTCCCCGCGTCACACTTT
>NW_011178715.1:0-369 GCF_000146605.3 Meleagris gallopavo
TACGAACAGGATGAAGACTGACTTTTATACGATATAGAGAACAAGAGAAAATGGCCTTCAACAAAAATAGAGGAAATTTAGGTTGGGTGTTAGGAAGAAATTCTTTACTCAGAAAGTGGTGAGGTACTGGAAAAGGTCTGCTGCCCAGAGAAGTTTTGGATGTCCCTTTCCGGGAGGACAGGTTGGATGAGTCCCTGGACATGATCTAGTTGGCAGCAACTCTTCCCACAGCAGGAAGGCTGGAAGTAGATGATCTTTAAGGTCCCTTCCAACCTAAAACATCTTATGATTCCTCCCCTTTCTTCTCCTAAACACTGTTCTAGAAACTTTCTAGAAACCGGACTAGGAAAAAAAAAAAACAAAGAAAAT
>NW_011178716.1:0-494 GCF_000146605.3 Meleagris gallopavo
AAAGGAGCGGTTTGCACTTCGCCTTGGCTACATGCAGAATGCACTACGCCTACCTCTGAATACTATGTCTCTGCCTTTATTTCGAGCCACAATTCATGCTAGTGAGGTTTTCCACTGTGACACATCTGCATTCAGACAGGAAAAGAGTGGAAGGGAAAACAAGACTCTAATAAGGCATTGTCAAGTTCGAGGAGCGACAGCTGTAGTGCTCTCAGGGAGAGCGTTTCAGAAAGTGGGGAGAGATCCTTTCAGGACTGCGCAGAAAAAACCCCCACTCGCAGGTAGTGCAGGAGGCTGAATTCGCACTTGTCGGCATCGGAATCGCACTCCTTCGCTCTCACGCGTAGAAAGCGGCATTCGCGCTGAACCGCTCCGGAGACTTTGCCGTAGCTGGCCGAGAAATCGCGTTTCTCCCCAAATGCCGCTTTCAGCCGTCAGCAGCGGTCTCGTGCTTCTCGCTTGCCGAGAACGGGCCACTTCAGCCGGCTGCTTTT
>NW_011178717.1:0-572 GCF_000146605.3 Meleagris gallopavo
TTCTCTTTGTCGTATCGGTTCCGGCAGCGGTAGGCGGAACACGACTGCACCATTCCGCCGGCCTCGCGGCCGCCGCCGCCCGGCGGCGCGAGGAGAGGCTCCCGGGTGCCGTTCGCTCACCGTCGGGCTACCATCCTCCCCCTCCCCCGCCAGTGACCCTCCGAGAGGGACAGCAACGGGACGCGGCCTCTCCCAACTCCAAGATGGCGGCACCAGCTTCAGCGCGACTCTCGCGGTGTTACGGCGCGCCGCCCTTGCCCATTGGTGGGTCCTTTCGCGGGGGGCGGAGCCTCATGAGGCGGATCCTCCAGTCGGAGCGGCACTTGAGCTTGTTCCCGCCCCTCGCTCCGGAACTACCTCAGGGGCAGCTGCGGTGCGGAGGCAGAGTGCCCCCAGGGCGGGATGGGTGCGGGTGGACGGTTGTGATGGCCGGCCTGTCCTTAAATATTAAATGTGTGCTAACAATAAATCGCCGCGTTGGGTTGCAGAAAGTTAATGTAAGTGCGCTGCGTCGTACCCCTGCCCTACATTACTCCACCAACACCGCTCCACAGCAGCGGGCCGTTCCCGGG
>NW_011178718.1:0-449 GCF_000146605.3 Meleagris gallopavo
CAGGAGACATCTCTTAATACTCCAGCTATTGCTGCTGCTCACGTTATTAAGAGATACGTTGCCCAGGCACCGGATGAACTCTCCTTTGAGGTAAGCAGTTCAAGGCGTTCCTTGTTGTCATGTGAGAAGAGCATCAGGTGCGAACACATCAGGAATATTCTCAGACACCTTCAGAATGTTTGGTGAGGTGAAGCCCAGAAGATCCAGTTCCAGATCAGACTTGCACTGGGTTGGATGCAGGGAGGAGTTCAGCCAGCTCTAAAATATGGCTTTGTTTGGCATTTGAATCTTCTGACCAAACAGATACTGCCCAGTGTGGTAGCCTGGTCTTTGCGCAACAGCAGACCAGTGTATGGAGTGTGTAGATCTGTTCAGGATCTGTTCTGCTGACTTATGTCTGTAGATAATTGGAGCTCTTCCATCCCCTTTTGCAGAGAGCCTGCTGCTGT
>NW_011178719.1:0-374 GCF_000146605.3 Meleagris gallopavo
GCAGCGAGCGCGGATCGGGAATCTCAACCGTCCAGGAATCCTAGAGGTGATCATGGACTGGCCTGAAGGCAAAAAGTTTGGAACACCGCCAGCAGAAGAGATATCACGTGCTAAAGAGGCCCCACCATATAATGAACTACCCGAAAATGAGAAGACATATGCCCTATTCACAGATGGATCGTGTTGTATTGTGGGGAAACACCGCAGATGGAAAGCCGCTGTGTGGAGCCCCACACGACAAGTTGCAGAGGCCACTGAAGGAAAAGGAGAATCGAGCCAATTTGCAGAGGTAAAGGCTGACCAACTGGCCTTGGATGTTGCTGAACGGGAGAGGTGGCCAATGCTTTATGTTTACACTGACTCGTGGATGGTGG
>NW_011178720.1:0-470 GCF_000146605.3 Meleagris gallopavo
TTCCACTCTTTTCCTGTCTGAATGCAGATGTGTAGCAGTGAAGAACCTCACTAGAATGAATTGTCGCTCGAAATAAACGCAGAGATGTTGTATTCAGAGGTAGGCGTAGTGCATTCTGCATGTAGCCAAGGCGAAGTGCAAACCGCTCCTTCCCGATGTGCGGAAAGCAGACCGGTCACTCGTCGGACGAAAAGCAGAGCATAGTATTTAGAGGTAGGCGTAGTGCATTCTGCACGTTCGGAGATATACGCGATTTCTCGGCCAGCAACGGCATAGTCTCCGGAGCGGTTCAGCGCGAATGCTGCTTTCTGGGCATGAGAGCGAAGGAGTGCGATTCCGATGCCGACAAGTGCGAATTCAGCCTCCTGCACTCCCTGCGAGTGGGGGTTTTTTTCTCCGAACTCCTGAAAGGATCACTCCCCACTTTCTGAAACGCGCTCCCTGAGAGCACTGCATCTGTCTCTCCTCGA
>NW_011178721.1:0-366 GCF_000146605.3 Meleagris gallopavo
GAGAGAGTAGCATAGTTGGTTGGAAAATGCCACCCATGTGTGAGAAAGCTGCTTTGTTTCTGGGAGAAAATAGCATTCTCTGGGGAGAAGATGTCCTCTTTTGGATGGAAAAGTAGTACTTGTGGGAGAAGCTGTCCAATGTTTGGGCCCAAGGTAGCATTACTGGGAGGTAATGTCATTGTATTGGAGAAGGGAGGTATTTCTTGGGGAGAATGTGTTCTTTTTGGAAGCCAACGGTGTACTTTGGGGGGAAAAAGCGGCCTTTCTGGGAGAAAGCGTCTTAGTTTGGGGAGAAAGTGTCATAGTGCGGAGTGTGGTGTAGCAGATTAGGGGGGAACTGGGAGGTATTCCTAAGAGAACTGTCAT
>NW_011178722.1:0-406 GCF_000146605.3 Meleagris gallopavo
TTTGTTCTTGGGCTGCAGCACTCCATGGTCAGGCGCTGCTCAAACACTGGGCCTGCATTTCCTCCTGGGCACCCACATGTGCTCTGAGTCTCCTGCAGCTTTCTGCAGGGTTTGTGGCTTCCTGCTGAGGAGTTCCTCGTGTTCTTCTGCAACTGTCCCCAGCATCACTCCTGCCTCCTCTGGTACCGTACCGGGAGATGCTTCAGAGTCCATTAGCCTGCATTTCCTCCCTCCCATCAGCAGCTGCTCCTACTCTGACCTTCATTCACACTGGGATGCCGTCCACTTCTAGCGCCAGTTGACCTGCCGAGACAGAGGAAGGAAATGTGGGATTAGCACAAATGCAGAAGCCCAAGGCTGTGCCACCACCACACACTGCAGCCTTGGAAGTCAGCTGCAACTGCAA
>NW_011178723.1:0-526 GCF_000146605.3 Meleagris gallopavo
TGCAGAAACCTGATGTGGAACAAACTGTAACCAGCTGTGCTTTGTTAACCCAGAGAAATCTCTTCAACAGCTTCTGGAGTATTACAAGTAACATAAAATAAATTCCCTGTGTGATGATAGAGTCTGTTACTGCTGTATAATTCATAAAATCCACTCCTGTGAGGCTCATTAGGGGTGAATCAAGAGAAAGCTCTCCAGGAATTTGGAATGAAGGTCTCTGGTCAATGAACATTGTATTTTCCCTATGGACTCCAAAACAGGTCTTGAAATGCTGATTTCTTAACTAATAATAATAAAAAATAAACTTTATTGCCTGCATGCCTTCTCCTAAATGTGAATAACTTAAATGCTTAGAGTATCTAATCTGGAAGGTGACTGTGTGAGCAGTCCCTAGCCTGGTAGGCTCAGCTCCTAAAGGTTTATAGAAATGCAAATTACATGACCAAAATAACAAAATGAAAAACAAAAAGAAGTAGACTAAAACTACTGAAAGTGGACTCAGCATGCTAATGACAGGCTTCATTAG
>NW_011178724.1:0-339 GCF_000146605.3 Meleagris gallopavo
TTGCACTCTACCTTCACTTGTTTCTTGGCAGGCCACAGCTCTGCTTTTTGTTTCTCTTCTTCCAAGTCCTTGCACTTTTCTTCCAGCCAGCGTCTTGGAGACAGAGTGGATGTCAACTGCAGGGAAAGGTGTTTCCCTGAGCTGGGACCTGCTGTTCCAGGATGCACTCCAGCCTGGAGAGGAGCTCCCTCAGAACAGACTTGTTTCACTGCTTTCATACCTGCTTTTTAAGACCTCAAGCAACATGCAACAACAGTCCCAGGGAAGGACAGAAAGCCTAACTAGAAAGACAGCGCACCAAACCCAGATGCCTGCTGTGTGTCTGTACCTCTCTTAGGT
>NW_011178725.1:0-480 GCF_000146605.3 Meleagris gallopavo
TGTACATCTCTTTGTAAATATATACCACTGATATCGTGATATCACTTACCGTGATTGCTCTCTTCAGTCTTAGTAAATAGATTTTATCACCACCTTGGACAACCCCTAATTATGTTGTACGGCAGTTGATTGGCTGCTGTTGGAAAGTTCATTAAATGGTCTTCTGTTGTTCCTGTGAGCCACTGTCTGACTCTGTTGCCTTGGAGACCCCAGAAAAGCACAAACTGCCTTATTGGGGCAATGTGCAGAGAGTCTGGCATCCCTTGGGTGACAGCACGCCCGGGCACACACTCGCAGCCCTTTGGGGACAGTGTGTGACACCCCAGCGGTGACAGCCATTGGGGCACCTCAACAGGCACAGTGTGCAGTGAACTCCTCTCCACTTGTCTCAGCAGAGGGACCCTACGGGGCAACCACCCCTATGGGCGAGCATAGCCACATCAGGAGGTGACATCACACCATAATCACCCCAAGGGGTAA
>NW_011178726.1:0-498 GCF_000146605.3 Meleagris gallopavo
CTCCGGAGAGTTTGCCGACGCTGGTCGAGAAATCGCGCTTCTCCCCGAGTGCCGCTTTCAGCCGTCAGCAGCGCTCTCGTGTTTCTCACTTGCCGAGAACGGGCGACTTGTGCCTGCTGCTTTTCTCCGACGCGCGAGCGGTCTCGTGTCCGCACGTCGGAGAGGAACGGTTTGCACTTCGCCTTGGGTACATGCAGAATGCACTAGGCCTAGCTGTGAATACGACGTGTCTGCCTTCATTTCGAGCGGCAATTCTTTTTGGTGTTGTTCTCCATGGCTACGCTTGTGCATGCTCGGAGGAAAAGAGTGGAGAGCAAAACCCTCTCTAATAAGGCTGTTGGAAGTTCGGGGAGCGACATTTGTTTCGCTCCCAGGGAGAGAGAGCGTGACAGAAAGTGGGGAGCGATCCTTTCTGGCCTGCGGAGAAAAAACCTCCCTACGGAGGTAGTGCAGGAGGCTGAATTCGCACGTTCTCGGCATCGGAATTGCACTGCTTCG
>NW_011178727.1:0-478 GCF_000146605.3 Meleagris gallopavo
AAGCCCAACCAGCTATGTGGGAACACGTGGCCCCACTCACTGAATGTGCTGCAGGTTTCAAAGCCAGCCGTAATCCTGCACGAGAGAAATCTGGATCTATAGGGTTTATATTATATATCTGTCTGTTAAATTTCAAAGACTGAGAGCACTATTCTGGTTGTCTCAGAGCGTGGAACTAAAAGATGACTTCTTGATCAGTAAAAGTTTCAGTAGCAGCAACCATGGTAGTAGGTTGAGATTGGTTAGTAAAAAGCACAGATTTCCCATGAGTAATTTGAAACAAGTCCTCTTCAGTTGCTGTTTATTAATGTCTTCTGGAATTCCAAACGCTCAGAGTTACTCAGTAGTACGTCTTGCTGCAAACAGCTTTTCTTTTTTTTCTTCAGTCCTGCCTGAATTTTTGCTTCTCCACCTCTGCAGACGACACCTCTATGGCTCTTCTCCGTAATCCTGTGTTGTTGGTGTAAGGATGTAACTA
>NW_011178728.1:0-486 GCF_000146605.3 Meleagris gallopavo
TATTGTTATTTCGTCACTACCTCCCCGGGTCGGGAGTGGGTAATTTGCGCGCCTGCTGCCTTCCTTGGATGTGGTAGCCGTTTCTCAGGCTCCCTCTCCGGAATCGAACCCTGATTCCCCGTTACCCGTGGTCACCATGGTAGGCACAGACAGTACCATCGAAAGTTGATAGGGCAGACATTCGAATGGGTCGTCGCCGCCACGGGGCGTGCGATCGGCTCGAGGTTATCTAGAGTCACCAAAGCCGCCGGGCGAGCCCGGGTTGGTTTGGTCTGATAAATGCACGCGTCCCCGGAGGTCGGCGCTCGTCGGCATGTATTAGCTCTAGAATTACCACAGTTATCCAAGGAACGGGAGGGGAGCGACCAAAGGAACCATAACTGATTTAATGAGCCATTCGCAGTTTCACTGTACCGCCCGTGTGTACTTAGACATGCATGGCTTAATCTTTGAGACAAGCATATGCTACTGGCAGGATCAACCAGG
>NW_011178729.1:0-466 GCF_000146605.3 Meleagris gallopavo
TACTACGTCTCTGCCTTTATTTCGAGCCACAATTCGTCCCAGTGAGGTATGACACTGCTACACATCTGCATTCAGAGAGGAAAAGAGTGGAAGAGAAAACCCTCTCCAATAAGGCATTTTCTAGATCGAGGAGAGACAGATGTAATGCTCTAAGGGAGCACGTGACAAAAAAGTGGGGAGTGATCCTTTCAGGACTGCTGAGAAAAAAACCCCACTCGCAGGTAGTGCAGGAGGCTGAATTCGCACTTGTCGGCATCGGAATCGCACTCCTTCGCTCTCATGCCCTGAAAGCGGCATTCGCGCTGAACCGCTCCGGAGACTATGCCGTTGCTGACCGAGAAATCGCGTTTCTCCCGAACGCCGCTTTCAGCCGTCAGCAGCGGTCTCGTGTTTCTCGCTTGCCGAGAACGGGCCACTTCAGCCGGCTGCTTTTCTCCGACGAGTGAGCGGGCTCCTGTGCGCGCAT
>NW_011178730.1:0-503 GCF_000146605.3 Meleagris gallopavo
ACCAATGGGGTGAACTGGTGGCAACTTGTAGGAACTGATGGGCAACTGGAGGGCAACTGGTGGCCAGTGGGGTGAACCTGCCCGTGAAATTCCTGGGGGTGATTTGGTCAGGAAAGACCAAAGTACTGCCCAGTGCTGTCCTAGATAAGGTTCAGGCGTTCCCAGTCCCTACAACATCGAAGCAGCTGCAAGAGTTTCTAGGTGTATTGGGTTATTGGCGTTCTTTTATAGCTCACCTAGCGCAGCTGCTAAGGCCACTGTACAGACTCACAAGAAAGGGGCAGCTTTGGGATTGGGGGAAAACAGAACAGGACACTTTCCAACAAGTAAAACTGGCAGTTCAACAAGCCCAGGCATTGGGTGTATTTGATCCTACCCTCCCAGCCGAGTTGGATGTTTGCGTCACTCAAGATGGCTTTGGTTGGGCCTGTGGCAACGCCAGAGTTCTGTTTGGACCCCCATTGGTTTCTGGGCTCAGATCTGGCATGGAGCAGAAGAAAGAT
>NW_011178731.1:0-584 GCF_000146605.3 Meleagris gallopavo
CACTCCTTTCCGATGCGCGCACAGGAGCCCGCTCACTCGTCGGAGAAAGCAGCCGGCTGAAGTGGCCCGTTCTCGGCAAGCGAGAAACACCAGACCGCTGCTGACGGCTGAAAGCGGCGTTCGGGGATGTACGCGATTTCTCGGCCAGCGACGGCAAAGTCTCCGGAGCGGTTCAGCGCGAATGCCGCTTTCTACGCGTGAGAGCGAAGGAGTGCGATTCCGATGCCGACAAGTGCGAATTCAGCCTCCTGCACTACCTGCGAGTGGGGGGTTTTTTCTGCGCAGTCCTGAAAGGATCTCTCCCCACTTTCTGAAACGCTCTCCCTGAGAGCACTACAGCTGTCGCTCCTCGAACTTGCAAATGCCTTATTAGAGCTGGTTTTCACTTCCACTCTTTTCCTGTCTGAATGCAGATGTGTAGCAGTGGAAAACCTGACTAGAATGAATTGTGGCTCGAAATAAAGGCAGAGACATAGTATTCAGAGGTAGGCGTAGTGCATTCTGCATGTAGCCAAGGCGAAGTGCAAACCGCTCCTTTCCGATGCGCGCACAGGAGCCCGCTCACTCGTCGGAGAAAAGCAGCC
>NW_011178732.1:0-497 GCF_000146605.3 Meleagris gallopavo
GGCACCACCAGCGGCCCCATCCCTCCCCTCCACAACCGAGCCGTCCTGCAAAGTCAGCCTTACAGTGGGGTGGGACGCTGTCTGGCTGCTCTACTTATTGTGGATGGGAATTGTAGGAATCGTGTCGTTTCTGTTACTCCTTGTTTTTCTGATACATTATTAAAAGCTTTGTGTTCCTTTTGCTGTGTCCCTCTGTCTGCAGTCATTTGTGCTGTGTCAAAGCTCCCCAGCTCCCCACGCCCACCTCCGGGGGCAGGATGGGGGCACCACAGATGGGCCCCATGGTGTCCCTCAGCTGCCACCACCAGCCCCCAGACCCTCCTCTGTGCCTGCAGTTCTTGTGCAGCGGGATGCAGAGGGCGTTTCCCAGCTCGCCTGCGCTGCCCAGGGCCTGAATTGCCGTGGGGATGGGGCAGCAGCAGGGCACGGGGCAGATGGAGGGGAATCGCCCTGGGCTCACTGCGGCCAGAGAGACTCCAGCAGGGCAGTTCCCACGG
>NW_011178733.1:0-395 GCF_000146605.3 Meleagris gallopavo
TCATACTCGAGGGCTGTGTGATGAGCGGTTGGAGAAGACGGAGGCGCAAAAGTCGAGTCCCTCCGCCTTCTCCTTGTCTGCTCCCAGCCACAGAGGTGCTGGTAGGCAGCACCGTGCGCAGAGCACAGCTGCCTTGCGCAGAGAACGCAGCACAGCAGTGCGCTTCTGTGCTGGAGGCGCTGCCTTGCATGCGCGGGACAGCGCCTTCGTCACTGTATTGCGTTCAGCAGGCGGTGGCAGGGAACCGCAGCGCTCTGGCGGTGTAACAGCTGCAGCCAGGAAGCTGTGGCTCTTGACGAGAGCAGCGAGAAAGAGAAAGCTTCATCTCCTGGAACGCCCTGACTTTGCTGACTGGCTGCTGGTTGCCCAAACTGGTGAGGACAACGTACCCCCAC
>NW_011178734.1:0-501 GCF_000146605.3 Meleagris gallopavo
TGAGCGTACTTAAGGGCTGGTAGGTATTTGGACCTGGAAGCTGCTTCCTTCACTTGAGAGTGTGGGGAGTATTGGTCCTTGGAATGGGGTAAGTGGTTTCTTTTTCTTTCAGGGCTGTGATCTTCTGTTTTGGGGGATCGCAAGTGCCCTGAAGGGCTGCTAGCTGTAAGAGCAGCATCTGAATCTGGAGACTGCTTCCTTTGGGGTGTGGGGTGAGCCCTTAGAATGGGGTGAGTGATTCCTGCTTTCTTTCAGAGCTGTGAGCTCTGCTTTTCTGGAGGATCTCAAGCTGCATGGCTGTAATGAATAGGGCTATGTGCTAATTGCATCCATGCGGTGGGTGTTTTTTAAGGGCATTGTGTGCATCCTTGTTGTGTTTTAAATGATGTTCTGCGTCTCTTCTGATTTCATTTTGCAGCCTGATGGAGTTGAAGGATTGCCTGGGCTCCTCCCGTCAGTGGTGTGAGATGTGTCCAGCAGGTAATGACCATCATGCACCCC
>NW_011178735.1:0-464 GCF_000146605.3 Meleagris gallopavo
CTCCTCTCCCACCACTCGGCCCTGGTGAGACTGCAGCTGGAATATTGTGTCCAGTTCTGGGCCCTTCCATTCAAGAAGGACAGGGAACTGCTTGAGAGAGTGCAGGACAGAGCCACAGAGATGATGCAAGGAGTGGAACACCTCCTTACGAGGAAAGAATGAGGGAGCTGAGTCTCTTGAACTTGCAGGAGACAGAGGGCTCATAAACATTCATGAATGTTTACAAATACGTAAAGGGTGAGCATGAGGAGGATGGAGCCAGGCCCTTCTCAGTGACACCCAACGATAGGACAAGGGGCAGTGGGCGCAGACTGGAACACAGGAGGTTCCACATAAATATGAGAAAAAATTTCTTTACAATGAGGGTAACAGAACACTGGAACTGGCTGCCCAGAGAGGTTGGCTCTCCTTCTCTTGAGACATTCAAAGCCCACCTGGAAGTGTTCCTGAGTCACCTCATACAG
>NW_011178736.1:0-485 GCF_000146605.3 Meleagris gallopavo
ATGATGAACCAGAGCATTTTAGAAACAACTGCAAGCTAAGTGGCATTTCAGTATTCAAACGATCCAACAAACTTCCATTTCCATATTTCAAGTGCTTTAAAGAGAGAAGCATTAAAGCTGGCAAGCACACGATGCCTGCAGATAGCAAACACCAAGCTAAATGGCACCTAAGGCAAGAAGCATCCTTAAGTTACCCCACCTCTTTCAGTTTGTCCAGACAGGCCTCTCGCTCCCTGAGAGCATCTTCTCTTTCCAGGAGCTGGAAAATCAATGGAAAAAAGTTGAAATGACTCCAAATCCATTGGATTTTCACTTAATCCCAACTTTGCCCAGCAGATAGGGGTTTTGTTTTATTTTGTTCTTGTATTTATTGGTTGTTTACACTTACAGCTGACTAATTGGAAGTGTGCTGATGGTCATCTGTGCTCAGCTCCCTCTCACGCTAACACAAATGACTTTGACTTGTGGCAGCATTGCCTGGCCTT
>NW_011178737.1:0-457 GCF_000146605.3 Meleagris gallopavo
GACCCAAACATCCAGGAGTCCTTGGGTCCTGACGAGATGAGTCCCAGAGTTCCGAGGGAATTCACCGCTGCAGTCACCGAGCCACTCTCCATGGTAGTTCAGAAGTCGAGGCAGTCAGGTCAAGTCCCTGGTGAGGAGAAAAAAGGTGACAGCACACCTCTTAGGAAGGATAGAAAGTGTGACGCGGGGAACTACCAGCATGTCAGTCTCACCTCTGTGCTGGTCACGGATCATGGAGCAGATCATCCTGCAAGTGACTCTCAAGCACACATTCCAGTGCGTCACCACCCTGTGCGTGAAAAGCTTCCTCCTAATAACCAACCTAAACCTCCCGTCTCACTTCAAAACCATTTCCCCTTGTCCCTATCGCTATCCACCCTCCTAAACAGCCCGTTGCCCCCCTCCTGCCTTATGCGCTCCCTTTGACGTCTTGGAGGCTGTCATGAGCTATCTCCAG
>NW_011178738.1:0-303 GCF_000146605.3 Meleagris gallopavo
GAAAAGCAGCCGGCTGAAGTGGCCCGTTCTCGGCAAGCGAGAAACACGAGACCGCTGCTGACGGCTGAAAGCGGCATTTGGGGATAAACGCCAGCTCCGGCAAAGTCTCCGGAGCGGTTCAGCGCGAATGCCGCTTTCTACGCGTGAGAGCGAAGGAGTGCGATTCCGATGCCGACAAGTGCGAATTCAGCCTCCTGCACTACCTGCGAGTGGGGGGTTTTTCTGCGCAGTCCTGAAAGGATCTCTCCCCACTTTCTGAAACGCTCTCCCTGAGAGCACTACAGCTGTCGCTCCTCGAACTTG
>NW_011178739.1:0-498 GCF_000146605.3 Meleagris gallopavo
TTCATGGTGCCCAGAAGGCTGCCTATCCTCTTTGTTCTGTGTCTTGCTTGTCTCTGGTCTTGCACTGTTTTCACTATTACATTCTCTTGTCCTCCTCTTTTTGTGTTCCTTGCCCCATTCTGTTGGCCTAATGACCCCTTGGCTTTGTGTTGCCACATTCATGTCGGCATTCAGTTTTGGCGTTCCCTGCCGTATTGTCTGGGCCGTCATCCTTGGCATTTCCTTCCATGTTCTCTTGTGCCTTGCCTTTGCCTGGGCATTCCCTTGCCCTCCTGTTTTTGTGGCAACACCTGGGGCGGGGTGCAGCCCTGCGAGCACAGCTGGGGGCAGTTTGGCTGTGGAGTGGGGCAGAGCCAGGCTCCACCCCTCCCTGATCCCATGTAAGGGCTGGGAAGAGTAGGGGCAGCATCTGAACCTGGGGATGCTTCCTTTGGGAGTTATGGCCTTTGTTCTTTGGGTGATGGGAGTGAGTTGTATTTTTTTTATTTTTTTTTCTCC
>NW_011178740.1:0-378 GCF_000146605.3 Meleagris gallopavo
AGACAAAGAACCCACAAATAGGAAACAAAGACAATGCAAAGCAAACAAAAAGCCTCACTACAGAAAAACAAATGAGAAATTGCAAAACAAGGATGGAGAGCAAAGCACAGGCAGACATGCCAAGGAGGAGGGAAGGGTAGCTACCGGGCATGGATCCACCCAGCCAGCAGAGAAAAGCCTCCAGGCCAGCACAAAGCAAGAGGCAAGGATGCCCACGAGGCGGGGACCCACCTGGGAAACCGAGAAGGAGCTGCAAATGCAGCAAGCACTGCACGAAAGCCGAGAGCTGCCTGCACTTCCAGAAGCCTGGAAAGGAAAAAACACAACAGTCAAGGCACAGAGACAGCATCAGGTAAGTGAAGGCAAGCTAAGAGGAAT
>NW_011178741.1:0-412 GCF_000146605.3 Meleagris gallopavo
GCACTTCCAAGAACAGAAACAGAAGGGGAAAAAAATCAACACCACTGAAAAATAGCCCAATGCATTGCAATGCAGAAGGAGCAGGAAACCAAGGCAGAAACCACAGAAAAACAACACGGAAAACCAACCGAGGAAACCAACATCAACCCATGCAGCAGCAGCAGAAGCCTCTGCAGCAACATGAAAAAACAAAGAATACACGGTCATGGCGAAGCACCGATGACCACCGAGTCTGCAGGAGGCCAACATCTTGGCATCCGTGCCCGGGAGGAGGAAAGGGTAGCTACTGGGCATGCTGCTGTCTCCACCACACATGCACCTTCAGGGTCGCCAGCCCAGAAGGAGGCTGTCCCTGCCAGCTGGAACAAACACCTCTACTGGGAGGAAAGGCAAAAGCACTGCCAGTCATGCC
>NW_011178742.1:0-481 GCF_000146605.3 Meleagris gallopavo
TGCTTACGTGGTGCTGGGGCAGGCCCAGGGTGTGCTGCTGGAGTTAGCACACCATCTCTGCTCTGTTGCAGAATCCTCTGAACCTTCTCCCCATTGCACTCTACCTTCACTTGTTTCTTGGCAGGCCACAGCTCTGCTTTTTGTTTCTCTTCTTCCAAGTCCTTGCACTTTCTTCCAGCCAGCGTGTTGGAGACAGAGTGGATGTCAACTGCGGGGAAAGGTGTTTCCCTGAGCTGGGACCTGCTGTTCCAGGATGCACTCCAGCCTGGAGAGGAGCTCCCTCAGAACAGACTTGTTTCGCTGCTTTCATACCTGCTTTTTAAGACCTCAAGCAACATGCAACAACAGTCCCAGGGAAGGACAGAAAGCCTAACTAGAAAGACAGCGCACCAAACCCAGATGCCTGCTGTGTGTCTGTACCTCTCTTAGGTGCTGTGCCACACTCCTGTCCTCCGCTGCACTTCACAGGAAGGCCGCTTTT
>NW_011178743.1:0-321 GCF_000146605.3 Meleagris gallopavo
GGGCTGCTAGCCAGAACAAACATCTCTCTGGACGAGGGAAAGCGCTCCTAATCATGCCGGGCAGGAGGTAAGGGTAGCTACCGGGCATGGATCTACCCAGCCATCAGACGAGAAGCCTGAAGACCACCACAAGGGAAGAAGCAAGGACAGCCAGGAGGCGTGAACCCAATTGTCTCTGCAATAGAAAAACACCTGCAAATCCATCAAGCGCCGCAGGAAAGCCGAGAGACGAGGCTTGAGTGAAACAAGTCGGGAAAGAAAAGACAAAAAAAATCAAGGGAGATCACATAAGGGAAGTGAAGGCAACGTCAGAGCAAAGGG
>NW_011178744.1:0-493 GCF_000146605.3 Meleagris gallopavo
CAGAGCTCTGGGGGAACCCTATTGTGCCGGGCTCTGGAATGGGTAAACGCTGGCGGGTGTGCATCGCCCTTACCTGCTGGGCAGACAATGACCAGTCAGCAAAGTGAGGTTCCGGGGCATTCCGGGAAACGCAGATTCCAGTTCCTTGCTGTTTCCACAGAGACCAACACATCTCCGTGCAGTTGTTACGGCACTTGGGAGCACCGCAGCTCTGCTGCCACCTGTTGGACACAATACAGTCATGAAGGCACTGCCCTGCATCCGTGCCTCTTGCACAAACCTGTGCTCCTTGCTCGGAGCACATGGCTGCACTCTGTACACCATGTTGCTTACCACCAGAGAAGGCTCAGGTACCCAACAACATTTTGGCTTCCATCTTGTCTGAGAACTGCTCATTATGCACAGCCCTCATCTTTGCTTTGCTTTGGTGAGGTGGGGACTGCCATTGCTTCCTCAGTCCCACACACCCCTTCCCATCCCACACTGCCATGGG
>NW_011178745.1:0-377 GCF_000146605.3 Meleagris gallopavo
CAGGTGAAAGGCAGATGTTCAACTGGAGCCTGCTGGGACAAGAGAAATGGCAGGGGAGGTGTGCTCCCTCCTCTCCCTTTCTTTCTCTCTCCCACCTTCCTCCCTTGGCCTGGCACGGCAAGGCAGTGAGCAACGCTCCCAGTATCACCCTGACTACATCAGATCAATGATCACAAAACCACCTCGAAACGGGGGGATGAAAGAATTGACAGCAGAGTCCCGGCTCAGCAGCTGAGGGCCAAGGGAGCGTGTGCCTAAAAAACAAGGTATAGCAGTGAGTCAATCACCTTAATTACCCCCCAAAAATAGTCAGCAGCACAAGCAACCTCTGAAGCTCTTCTGCACAGCAGCGGGCTGCGGGACGAGCCCCTCCCCTC
>NW_011178746.1:0-565 GCF_000146605.3 Meleagris gallopavo
GTACCTTCCCTTTTCTCTCAAATACTGCTAGACACTCCTCAAGAGGACATTTCCTCCCATCTACACCCCGTTTTCTCCCCAAAGGACCCCTTTTCACACCAAAATACCACACTTGCCCTCCAAGAGAAGTCAGTCTTTCCCACAATTGTCCACTTTTCTCCCACGTACTTGTCATTTTCTCCCAGAAATACCACATTTCACTTGGAACTTGGGCCTGTGCTTCCAAAAAGATGATATTTTCTCCCAGGCATACCTGTTTTCTTCAAACTACTGCACGTTTTCTCCCAAAAAGACTAGATGACAAGACCAAATAGGACACTTGCAACCAAGAATAGGACATCTTCTCCCACAAATACCACTTGTCTCCCAAGGATAGGACATTTTCCCTAAATGCTATGGCAGTTTGGCTAAGAAATACTCCTTTACTTCCCTAAATGGGACATATGCACCCACAAATACCACGACTCCGAGAAATTCCTCCCAGGTTCCCTCCCAATTACACTCCATTACATTCCTCATGATGACACTTACTCCCAGACTTTTGGCATTTTACTGCGGAAAGACA
>NW_011178747.1:0-456 GCF_000146605.3 Meleagris gallopavo
AGGTGTTGCCACAAAACAGGAGGGCAAGGGAATGCCCAGGGCAAAGGCAAGGGCCAAGAGAACATGGAAGGAAATGCCAAGGATGACGGCCCAGACAATACGGCAGGGAACGCCAAAACTGAATGCCGACATGAATGTGGCAACACAAAGCCAAGGGGTCATTAGGCCAAGAGAATGGGGCAAGGAACACAAAAATCGGAGGACAAGAGAATGTAATGGTGAAAACAGTGCAAGACCAGAGACAAGCAAGACACAGAACAAAGAGGATAGGCAGCCTTCTGGGCACCATGAAGCGCAATTCAGAGCTCTGGGGGAACCCTATTGTGCCGGGCTGTGGAATGGGTAAACGCTGGCGGGTGTGCATCGCCCTTACCTGCTGGGCAGACAATGACCAGTCAGCAAAGTGAGGTTCCGGGGCAGTGCCGGGAAATGCAGATTCCAGTTCCTGCTGTTCCA
>NW_011178748.1:0-452 GCF_000146605.3 Meleagris gallopavo
CGGCCCTGGCCCTGAAGAGACGCATCCTGAAAGAACGCAGCGTCTCCACCTCTTGCCACAGATCAACTCCTGCCTCTGGCGAGTCCTCTGCGCTTGGGACGCAGCACAGGCCCTTCCCTTCCAGTTGCCTTAGTTCCTCTGCACTGTCCGTGACGGGACACGCACGGCCATGCCAGAAAACCGGACGACTCAGTCAGCTGCCTTTGGTGCCACCTCCCAAGAAGCATTCCAGCCGATTCTGCTGTCCTGCGGGCCTTCTCGCTCAAGCCCTTATCATTTCTTTTTGCTTTCCTTCTTGGCTTTCTTCCTCAGCCGAGCAGCACTTGCCTTGGGTTTCTGCACTGTCTCCCAAGTCTCAGTCTCCCAGGCCTGCGCGAGTCCTACAAGAAGCAATTCAGAAACGGTCAGGGAACCTTCACGGCTAACAACTGGCTGACAGCTCGCTGTGGGAG
>NW_011178749.1:0-424 GCF_000146605.3 Meleagris gallopavo
AAGGGCGATGCACAGCCGCCAGCGTTTACCCATTCCAGAGCCCGGCACAATAGGGTTCCCCCAGAGCTCTGAATTGCGCTTCATGGTGCCCAGAAGGCTGCCTATCCTCTTTGTTCTGTGTCTTGCTTGTCTCTGGTCTTGCACTGTTTTCACTATTACATTCTCTTGTCCTCCGATTTTTGTGTTCCTTGCCCCATTCTCTTGGCCATTACCCTTGGCTTTTGTGTTGCCACATTCATGTCGGCATTCAGTTTTGGCGTTCCCTGCCGTATTGTCTGGGCCGTCATCCTTGGCATTTCCTTCCATGTTCTCTTGGCCCTTGCCTTTGCCTGGCATTCCCTTGCCCTTCCTGTTTTTGTGGAACCCGCACCTGGGGCGGGTGCAGCCCTGCGAGCACAGCTGGGGCAGTTGGCTGTGGAGTGGG
>NW_011178751.1:0-476 GCF_000146605.3 Meleagris gallopavo
CTGGCTCTGCCCCACTCCACAGCCAAACTGCCCCCAGCTGTGCTCGCAGGGCTGCACCCCGCCCCAGGTGTTGCCACAAAAACAGGAGGGCAAGGGAATGCCCAGGCAAAGGCAAGGGCCAAGAGAACATGGAAGGAAATGCCAAGGATGACGGCCCAGACAATACGGCAGGGAACGCCAAAACTGAATGCCGACATGAATGTGGCAACACAAAGCCAAGGGGTCATTAGGCCAAGAGAATGGGGCAAGGAACACAAAAATCGGAGGACAAGAGAATGTAATAGTGAAAACAGCGCAAGACCAGAGACAGAACAAAGAGGATAGGCAGCCTTCTGGGCACCATGAAGCGCAATTCAGAGCTCTGGGGGGAACCCTATTGTGCCGGGCTCTGGAATGGGTAAACGCTGGCGGGTGTGCATCGCCCTTACCTGCTGGGCAGACAATGACCAGTCAGCAAAGTGAGGTTCCGGGGCATG
>NW_011178752.1:0-420 GCF_000146605.3 Meleagris gallopavo
GTGCTGTACAGCTGTGGAGCCACAGTGCTCCACAACAGCTATAATGTGTCCTGAATTAAAAAAGAACAGGTGCCTGCATCAGATGTCCATGGCTGAGAGGCTCTTCCAGAAGAAGAAGAAGGCAGCAGAACCTTATGCTCACACTGCAGTACAGATGCTACAGGAGCAGAAACAAACTGGAAGCTCTGGGTTCCTCCCGGGAAGGCAAAACTGCACAGAGATGCACCAGCTGTGTTTGGCAGTGCCCTCCCACCCTCACATTTCCTGCCTCCCCCTCCTCGTCCGATCCCACAGCTGAGCCAGGAGCTGCCCAGTGCCGCAGAGCACCGTGCAAAGCTGTGCTGGGACCTCCTCCCCTTCCTCTCCTGCAGCTCGGCGCGCAGCCTCGCCTCCTCCTCTGGCAGAGCTGCTGACTCCCAC
>NW_011178753.1:0-426 GCF_000146605.3 Meleagris gallopavo
GTGCAGAGATCCTAGATCCTGGAAAAGTTGCAGAGGATACGGAGTGCATTCTGAAGAGGAGTTCAGAATACCAGCCGTCCAGTGGGTGCTGCAGTTGGCCGATGGAGTTTCGTTGTTGTTGTTTTTGTAGCTCCCTGGAGTATCCCTGAAGGTAAGAGGGATTCCAGAAAGCTGCAGCAGTACTGCGTGCTAGCTACTTGCTGCCTTTGGAACAGGGGGTGCATTGTATCCTTTTCTTTGAGTGCCCTTGTAATACTAAGAAGCTTTTATGTAGGTAGTGTAACGGTCCTTATTCTAATGCATCTCCTCTGGCTCATTGGAAGATAGAAATCTTTTGGACAGGGTGTGGGGGAACGCAGCAGGGGGCACAGTCTTGCAGGCCGCCTGTAGAACTGGCAGCATACAAACAGATGTTCTTGTGTTGAT
>NW_011178754.1:0-470 GCF_000146605.3 Meleagris gallopavo
AGCCTGATGGAGTTGAAGGCTTGCCTGGGCTCCTCCAGTCAGTGGTGTGAGATCTGTCCAGCAGGTAATGAACATCATGCACCCCATGTTGGTGCGCTGCTTGTATGCAGGTAGGTTTGCGATGTGATCCGACTCCCCCATGCTGACCATCCACAGCTAGATCAAGTTGCTCAGAGTCTGAGCCAGGCTCACCTTGAAAGGCAACCTGTGCCACTGCCTCAGCACCCTCACTGTACAAGACATTTTACTTAGATTTCACCTCCATTTTCCCTTGTTCTTTCCTTTAGGTATTGAAAGGCTGTTACCAGGTTCCCTTGGAGCCTTCACTTCTCCAGGAGGCTGAACAGCCCAGCTCTCCTTGCTTACAGGAGAGGGGTTCCATCCTTCGGGTCGTGTTTGTGGCTGTACTCTGGATGCACTCGCACAGCTCCATGTCTCCCTGCACTGAGGACTCCACATCTGGACGCAGC
>NW_011178755.1:0-413 GCF_000146605.3 Meleagris gallopavo
TGCTGTTATCTGCCGTTTCCAAGAGTTGACTCCCCTCCTGTTTGTGGCTCCCTTTAGGTCCTGAAAGGCTGCAATGAGCTCACCCCGCAGCCTTCTCTTCTCCAGGCTGAACAAGCCCAGCTCCCTCAGCCTGTCTTCGTAGTAGAGGTGCTGCAGCCCCCTGATCATCTTTGTGGCTCCTCTGGACCCTCTCCAACAGCTCCCTGTCTTTCTTGTGCTGGGGGCTCCAGCCCTGGGCGCAGTGCTGCAGATGGGGGCCTCACAAGAGCAGAGCAGAGGGGGGACGATCACCTCCCTGTCCCCTGCTGGGCCACCCCCTCTGCTGATGGAGCCCCAGGGATCCCCATTTGCTTTCCCAGCTGCAGGAGCGCACTGCTGGCTCACGTTCAGCTTTTCATCCATCGAGACGCCCC
>NW_011178756.1:0-503 GCF_000146605.3 Meleagris gallopavo
TCCCTGCAGGGAGCTGCGGAGACGACGGAGCCGGGCTGCGCCCGGCGGTGCCCAGCAGCGGGACCGGAGGCGCTGGGCACACGCTGCGGCGCGGCAGGTTTCCCTGGCTGTCACCGCTGAGCCCCCAGCTCGGCTCAGCGCCCGGGTCGGGTATTTTGGCCACTGCTCGCGATGCAGGAGATGAGTGCATCCGTGTGAAATGCACCGGGCATCCTAAGGCACGAGGTGCTGCTGGCGCTCCCGAGGCTTTTGAGGGGCAGCGGGGAGAAGCGGAGGGCTCAGGGCAGTAGCTGGGGGCTCTTGAAGGGGGCTTTGAGGTGCCGTGGGCTCCGAATTGCGCTTTTTCCTCACGTTTCCCCCCAGAAGGTGGCAGTTTGGCTCGGTACCTCGAGGTGGCAGCAGGACCCCCACAACAGAGATGTCCGCTGCCCAGAGCCCCGTGTGTGGCTGTGGAAAGACGGAGGGCGGGATAAACGGTAGAACGTGCACAGCAGGCTATCGGA
>NW_011178757.1:0-378 GCF_000146605.3 Meleagris gallopavo
AGGAAGCACTCCCAGGTTCAGATGCTGCCCCTACTCTTCCCAGCCCTTCAATGGGATCAGGGAGGGGTGGAGCCTGGCTCTGCCCCACTCCACAGCCAAACTGCCCCCAGCTGTGCTCGCAGGGCTGCACCCTGCCCCAGGTGTGGGTTCCACAAAAACAGGAGGGCAAGGGAATGCCCAGGCAAAGGCAAGGGCCAAGAGAACATGGAAGGAAATGCCAAGGATGACGGCCCAGACAATACGGCAGGGAACGCTAAAAACTGAAATGCCGACATGAATGTGGCAACACAAAAGCCAAAGGGGTCATTAGGCCAAGAGAATGGGGCAAAGGGAACACAAAAAATCGGAAGGACAAGAGAATGTAATAGTGAAAACAGT
>NW_011178758.1:0-306 GCF_000146605.3 Meleagris gallopavo
GGCGGTGATGGGGCGGAGCAACGGTAATGGGAGAGCTGCCGGAAGTGGAGGGGCGGGGCTTAGTGGGGACACGCCCACTTCCGTTCGAATGGCCACGCCTGCTCTCTTAGCTCCGCCCACCACTTGGCTTCCCAAAGGGGCCGATGGGGGCCACTGGTGGGCAATGGGGTGAACTGGGAGCGACTGGTGGCCAATGGGTTGAACTGGTGGCCAACTGGTGGCCAAGTGGGGTGAACTGGTGGCCAACTGGTGGCCAAATGGGGGCAAACGCCGCCCGTTTGAAGCCCCACCCCCCGGTTAAGCCCC
>NW_011178759.1:0-530 GCF_000146605.3 Meleagris gallopavo
ATTACATTCCTCATGATGACACTTACTCCCAGACTTTTGGCATTTTACTGCGGAAAGACCATTTTGATCCAGAATATATGCCATTGGCCCTCACAAACACCGATTGCCTCACAAAGATGTGGCACATCCCACCAGAAAGACCATTTCTAGCCCCCAAAACATGGCATTTACTCCCAGAAACACCAGCTTTCTCACACATTCCTCACCTTTTCCCCCCCACATAAGACCTTTTCACCCAGAAATGACAGTTCTCTTAGGAATACCTCCCAATTCCCCCTAATCTGCTACACTACACTCCGCACTATGACACTTTCTCCCCAAACTAGGACACCTTCTCCCAGAAAGGCCGCTTTTTCCCCCCAAAGTACACCGTTGGCTTCCAAACAGAACACATTCTCCCCAAGAAATACCTCCCTTCTCCAATACAATGACATTACCTCCCAGTAATGCTACCTTGGGCCCAAACATTGGACAGCTTCTCCCACAAGTACTACTTTTCCATCCAAAAGAGAACATCTTCTCCCAAAGAA
>NW_011178760.1:0-386 GCF_000146605.3 Meleagris gallopavo
ATGTTCATTACCTGCTGGACACATCTCACACCACTGACTGGAGGAGCCCAGGCAATCCTTCAACTCCATCAGGCTGCAAAATGAAATCAGAAGAGACGCAGAACATAATTTACAACACAACAAGGATGCACACAATGCCCTTAAAAACACCCACCGCATGGATGCAATTAGCACATAGCCCTATTAATTACAGCCATCCAGCTTGAGATCCTCCAGAAAAGCAGAGCTCACAGCTCTGAAATCAAGCAGGAATCACTCACCCCATTCTAAGGGCTCACCCCACACCCCAAAGGAACCAGTCTCCAGATTCAGATGCTGCTCTTACACCTAGCAGCCCTTCAGTGCACTTGCCATCCCCAAAAAAGCAAGATCACAGCCCCTAGAAA
>NW_011178761.1:0-435 GCF_000146605.3 Meleagris gallopavo
AAATAACCATCAGGTAGACAGAGCTGCCAAAATTGAGGTGGCTCAAATAGACCTGGACTGGCAGAACAAGGGTGAATTATTTCTAGCTCGATGGGCCCATGAGACCTTGGGCCATCAAGGAAGAGATGCGACATATAAGTGGGCTAGAGACCGAGGGGTGGATTTAACTATGGATGCTATTGCGCAAATCATTCATGACTGTGACGCGTGTGCCACAATTAAACAAGCCAAGAGAATGAATCACAGAATCACAGAATCACAGAATTGTAGGGGTTGGAAGGGACCTCTAGAGATCATCGAGACCAACCCCCCTGCCAAAGCAGGTTCCCTACACCAGGTCGCACAGGTAGGCGTCCAGGCGAGACTTGAATATCTCCAGAGAAGGAGACTCCACAACCTCCCTGGGCAGCCTGTTCCAGTGCTCCGTCACCCTCA
>NW_011178762.1:0-403 GCF_000146605.3 Meleagris gallopavo
GTGAAATTAGGATGTAATAAATGTGTGAAAAATGATGCTTCCTTTAAAATGCTTGGTGTCAAAACCTGGTAACACATTTGTGAGAGAATTGGGTGAATTCATGATGAAATCGTGAGAAAAAAAGAGTTAAAAATCATGAAGAAATTGGGGTGAAAAAAGGAATGAATTAACGAAAAACCAACATGATGATATTACGACTACTATGATATAGTGATATGAAATATGAATGACTAATAATGATATAATGAAAAAAAGGTTAAATTCATGAAAAAGGTTTAAAATTAAAAAATACATGAATTCATGAAAAAAAAACAGTGGGGAAAACATCACTAGGTTAAAAATGAGAACTTTGTTTGGGAAAAGAGAGAAATTCATGAAAAAAAAAGTGAATGGATTCATAAAA
>NW_011178763.1:0-446 GCF_000146605.3 Meleagris gallopavo
TCTTTTTTCTACCTAAACTCATAAATGAACTTAATTTGATTGCACACTGGAGGAGGAATTTGTGTTTTTTTATTAGAAATACATAGAGTTTGTATAATAGCTACCGTTACTGACATAGCGGAATAAATAGTTGCAGGTTGATCCTGTGTTGCTTTTTACTCTACGTGTCCAGTATGTTTTTCAAATGAATATTGGCGTCTGATAGAATCCAGTAATGTCTATTCCTTCTGTTCCTTTCTTTATTCAGACACTTCATCACTCTCAATCTGTCAGGCTTCCCCTGCCTCATTTCTCATCTTCGCCTCAGCGAGCAGCTTTCTACCTCAGAGTCCTGTGCAATGAATACATTGAATACATTTGGTTGCCCTTGTACAGTGAGTTGCACTGTTTCTTGTGCATGCGCACAAATGATGACAAGATACCGAGAATTCAGAACTGCTGCCTCC
>NW_011178764.1:0-419 GCF_000146605.3 Meleagris gallopavo
CTTGCTGTTTCCACCGAGACCAACACATCTCTCCATGCAGTTGTTACGGCACTTGGGAGCACCGCAGCTCTGCTGCCACCTGTTGGACACAATACAGTCATGAAGGCACTGCCCTGCATCCGTGCCTCTTGCACAAACCTGTGCTCCTTGCTCGGAGCACATGGCTGCACTCTGTGCACAATGTTGCTTACCACCAGAGAAGGCTCAGGTACCCAACACCATTTTGGCTTCCATCTTGTCTGAGAACTGCTCATTATGCACAGCCCTCATCTTTGCTTTGGTTTGGTGTGGTGGGGGACGTTGCCATTCCTTCCTCAGTCCCACACACCCCTTCCCACTCCCACCACTGCCACTGGCAGATCAGGTTCTGGACCACCTGAGGACCCAAACATCCAGGAGTCTTTGGGTCCTGACGAGAT
>NW_011178765.1:0-460 GCF_000146605.3 Meleagris gallopavo
CCGTTCCGTAAGGAGCGCTGGGTGATGCTGACTGACGCCGTCCCTTGTGAGCGTGCTCTATAGAAAGCTGCCCTCTGTGGGAGCGAGGAAACGAAACGCGGCGATTCAATACTGCCGGGTTGTTACGGGGTTCCTGCAGTCTGGGATTCTAGTCTGAGGATTGCATGAGGACGCTACGAGGATAGCAGCTCCTGTGAGTGTAAGTTCTGTTATGTCAGATTCGGTGATTGGTTCCCAGTTCCAGATTCTTTGATTCTGTTGATGATTCTGGGCTTCAAATTGTGTGGTGGTGACTCTGATTCCTCACTAAGAGTACAGACCCCCAGACTTGTAGCTACGCAGTACGATGCATTTCCACATCCACCCCTGTGCACAGTGTGTGGCATAGTTCTGAGTGCCTGACAAACCCAAGCAAAATCAAATTTCTGTAGGTTATTTAAAAAACATATATATATATATA
>NW_011178766.1:0-485 GCF_000146605.3 Meleagris gallopavo
GGTAAGTGGTTTCTTTTCTTTCAGGGCTGTGATCTTGTCTTTTGGGGATGGCAAGTGCACTGAAGGGCTGCTAGGTGTAAGAGCAGCATGTGAATCTGGAGACTGCTTCCTTTGGGGTGTGGGGTGAGCCCTTAGAATGGGGTGAGTGATTCCTGCTTTCTTTCAGAGCTGTGAGCTCTGCTTTTCTGGAGGATCTCAAGCTGGATGGCTGTAATTCATAGGGTGTCATGGTTTTATATTTTTTTGTTTGGTTTGGTTCTCAGTATTCCGCATCAATACATCATGTAGTATACTGGGAGTTCAAGGGTTAATGCTCCAATTCCAGGCACCTATCCCTATACGTTACAGAAGTCATGGGATCTGACCCTTCCGGGTGGGCGGTCTCTTACTGCCTGGCAGTGGTGCTGGAGGGTGCTTTCCTGGCCCGTTCCAGGCTTTTTCAGGTTTTGAATTCGGTATCGGGAACTCTCTCTCTCTCCTTGTTT
>NW_011178767.1:0-384 GCF_000146605.3 Meleagris gallopavo
TTAGATGTACCTTCAGCAAGTCAGTTAATTGTAGAGACAATGATTGGTAAACTGGAGTTTATGGCTGCCATTCAGAGACCTACAAAAAAAAAAATTAGAAGACACGAGTTGCCAGAAACCTTACGAAGTTCAAAACTGGCAAATGCTGAGTCCTGCACCTCAGATATAATAACCCCAGTCAATAAAGCAAGCTAGATACAAGGTTGCTAGAAAGTAGCTGTGCAGAAAAGGTCATGGGGGTCTTTGCAAAGACAAGTTGCAGCTGAGTTGCACAAATGAGGTCAGCCTCATAACAAGCAGTGTCAGCAGGTTTAATGTATATTTACTGGATACGACATGCGCAAGAATTTTCCACATCTCATGGGATTAACTGTTCCCTCACAG
>NW_011178768.1:0-488 GCF_000146605.3 Meleagris gallopavo
ACACAAGCTCGCAGAGGCTTAATGTAACTCAAAGTCTTGAAGTTTATTAACCAATTCACTTATAAGGGGTCTTCTTTCCCCTCTGCCATACATTGCTGCAAATGTGCTGGCGTACCTTTCTGGTGCGGTCTTTGTGAATGTACGACACATGTTTGGTGTACACCTGACTCTCTCGGGATCATGCTCTTGGTCTGGCTCGTCAGGAATGAAATCGGGGCTATGTAGCATTTCCACCACAGCATGTTCTCTTAAATAACAGATGCCTTCTTCCATATCAGCCCATTTCTTTTTCTCAGGCATCAGATCATCTTTGAAGGGGTATCTTTCTTTTACAGCTAACAACATCTGCTTCCAGAGGGTAAAGGCCTGGTTCTGGCATGTACTAATACTTCTGTCAATGGCTGAGTCCCTAGCAATGCCACCCAGTTGGCGAGCTTCTCTACTATCCAGCCACACTACGTGTTGGCCCCCATTGTCCCAACATCGAA
>NW_011178769.1:0-380 GCF_000146605.3 Meleagris gallopavo
CAAAACCAAAGACCAGCAATAGAAAAGAAAGCGTAAGTAATAAGAAGTCAAGGAGAGCAAAGCAAAATCTCTTGAAATCCTCACAAACAGAGGGGAATACGCTCAGGAAAGGAAAAAGCAGTTCCAAGAATAGAAACAAAAGGGAAAAAAACAAACCCTAGGAAAAAAAACAAATAGCATTGCAATGCAGAAGGAGCAGGAAACCAAGGCAGAAACCACAGAAAAACAACACGGAAAACAAACCGAGGAAACCAACATCAACCCATGCAGCAGCAGCAGCCTCTGCAGCAACAAGAAAATGCAAAAAAAATACAAAGGTCATGGCAAAAGCACAGATGACCACCGAGTGTGCAGGAGGCCAAAATCTGGCATCCGTGCCC
>NW_011178770.1:0-433 GCF_000146605.3 Meleagris gallopavo
CTCCACCATCACATTCTGTAGGCGTTTTGGGCTGCCCGAGTTGAACGTGTCCTGTTCCTTGGTAAGGTGTGGACGTTATTAGACACGAAGATCTCTTCAGTCCTTCAAGATGTGCCCAGTCCTCACTAGATCTGTTGGCCTTGTGGCGCCCCCTGAGTTGCTGCATTGGCTGTGCCCTGATCCCTGGAGCAGGGTAAGTGACACCGCTGTCCCTACTGGAGAGTGGTCTCTGCGTTTGTTGTCCTGTGCCCAAACGGTTGCAGCGTGGAAGTGTGGCCCTTGTGAGTGGTGTCAGTACTTCAGGCAATGTCTTTGTGGACACAGCAGGAAACCGCAGCCGGAGGGGGATGCCAATATCCAACGCTTAGTCTTTGTGCCGAGGTACGTTGATCCCAGACGTGTCCTGTTTAACACACTCGCTGAGGTCCTTGGT